>NW_022602001.1:0-1650 GCF_009176505.1 Sitodiplosis mosellana | reverse complement strand
ATAGAAATTCGCTTACCCATCTCAACATCCATGGCTCGTTGTATTTTCAATCGAATTACCGATGTGGAAAGTGATGATGTTTGCTTTGTGCGACAAAAATGAAATGTTTGCTACGCACAGAGCTCGTGTGGTTTGATACAGTTCGTTTTTTTCTTGGTGAAACGTCAAACTTACGAAACAGTTGTTCAATATTTGCTTCGCATGAGCAAAAAAAGAATGTTGTATGCGAAAATGTCTCAAATCCGATTCACTTTAAACGATATTCCAATTATTGATGGACGCACCAATTTCCTTTTGGTGCATACAATTTGTTTGACGAAGCGAAAATGAAAATTGCAATTTCAATGCGGCTTGTTGTTTGAGCTGTCACTTGCGAGCACTGACAAACAGTGTTACCACCGATACCAACCGAAAACCAAATATGTGGTGAATATGTGAACCTGCATCAATTCAATATCGCGTTTGACACAAAGAAACTGAATTCGCACTGCGACCAGAATTTAATAGAATACAAAAAGTAACACTTTTTTTCTAACAATTTCATAGAAAAAGAAGAATCATTTTTTATATTGAATTCATCACTAAAATCAGTCACAACCAGTGTCATAATTAGATTATTTGACATAAGCTCCAAATAAAATCATATCATAGAAATAGACTGGTATTTTTTCAAATTTATATTGTTCTATTTGTTTTTGCATGAATATCATCTTAGAATTTATTTCTGAATGTTGTAATTTGTTTCTTTATTTACAGTTTGGTTGAGATTCTGGGCCATGGCAGACAAAAGGAAGAAAAAATCGCCTGAAAAGCATCGGCAATTCAATGTAAAACGAAATCGAATGGAAGGCGAAGAGAATGCTGAACCTGCTACCCGAAAAACGATAGTCGATATTGATAATGATTGCCTGGAGTATTTGTTCGAGTTTTTGGAATTTCGAGACTTAATCAATGTGGCCGAGGCGAATGTGCACATAAAAGTAGCAGCGGAAGCGGTTTTTGCTAGGAAACTCAAGCGAAGATTGATAATTGTTGAAATTGATCCGGAACATGAACGATTCAGATGTCCTGACATGGCCATTTATGACGATGCAATTTCTATTCATACGCCACTTTTGGCTTTCAGAGCCATACGGAATTTCGGTCCACGCATCACAGGAATACATTTGAAAATCAAAACAAATGATTTTCTTCGCGAAAAATTCTTTCTTCATGTCAGCAAATACTGCCACAAGACGCTGGATTCTTTACTCATTTGGGGAGATCATTCAAGCATATTTGGTGCAGTAGAACGTCCATTTGGAAACGTTGAACAGTTTTCGTCTTGTAATGGTGTAATAGGACCTGGATGTGAACAGTTGAATCGGCTTTTTCCTCGTTTACGTCAATTAAAATTCATCGACAATGATATTTTGGATTTGAAATCTATTGCTCACACATATCCGAACTTGGAATCTTTCGCATTTAATTATGCATTCACATTTGCGAACAATTTCATTGATAGTGACTTGGTTACAATTACGACTTTGAATCCACAGATTCAATATTTTGAGTTGATCTCATATCATAAGCCGCGCATTTGGGAGCTTATTAGCACACAACTCCAGAGTTTGAAAAGTATTCATGCATCTTACTACCTTGAACATGCTC
>NW_022602000.1:0-1183 GCF_009176505.1 Sitodiplosis mosellana | reverse complement strand
AACGGCAGATAATCATTTTGTTTCGGGCGCCAGGATTACTGTTTCGATCGATTGGTAATATCGTCTAATTGGTATCTAAACAAGCAAATCGAATGGGATTAAAACGAAAAAATCGAAGCAAAATTATAGTGTTTGCCACTGAATGTAATGTAACTGCTTATATCGGCGTACAAAAAAAAAACAGAAGGTGCGAAAAGATCGATATCTCGATAACTTTTCAAAATTTTTGTGAACGACCCAAAATCTCGATGAGACACTTGAACACCATTCAATATAACCCTTGACTGCTATAATGTATGGTCGACATCATTGACACTCTATATGTGGTCGCATTCGAGCGATTTATCACAAATATAACAGCGGTCTTTTCTATGTTCTATTGTAAAATTCCAAGATTCATGAGCACGCACGATTTATGTTAATCAGTCATTCAAAATGCGCGTCTATTCAGAGATTTTTATCCAAACTCTTAGTTAACACATGCTCATAAAAAAAACCTCGACCTTTTGAATATTATAAAATGTGCGGCCATATAACAATGCATTAACGCACTCTTAAAACCATTCCTCGCTCAAAATGTCAAGATGTTACGGTTAATAGAACGAATGCCCCATTTTTTCTGTGGAGATGTTTCTCTTCAATCCGTTGATTGTAATGCAAATTCGTAAAAATAGAAAGCGTATCAGAAAAATCCTGGTTGTGGTGAAAAATAATGCGATGTTTTTGTATGTAACAGAAGAAAAAGCGTGTTATTATTTTGGTTCATATATTTTCGCTGAAGATTTTATTATTTTCACTCAGAATACTTTCACAAATCCAATGGAATTGCAGCAATCGGGAATTGCTACTTACTATATTCGAAAGTGATG
Organism: Sitodiplosis mosellana; assembly: GCF_009176505.1. Lineage (NCBI taxonomy): Eukaryota > Metazoa > Arthropoda > Insecta > Diptera > Cecidomyiidae > Sitodiplosis > Sitodiplosis mosellana. Next base: position 314 of record NW_022602000.1, on the reverse strand, counting down.
GTGTCGGCGGCTGCAAATTAAAACGGTTAATTTTGAATGTATCCAAACTGGGACCGTCAATGTTCTGTGAATAATGTGTCGTTTGCAATTTCATAATTACTGAGGTGTCAATGATAAAGATCTGTCGCTATTATTATGTTATGCAACGGATAATTTATCCTTTTTTACTTCAGTCAGTCTCATTCACTCGCTTGACATTTGAATAATTGCTGAAAATCGCAAAATTGATTTCATTGCATATACCAGGTAGACGATTAGTCAATGATTGATAGCTGAGGATATATGCTGAGCATAGAAACTCAGTAAGCTGAGAT
>NW_022601999.1:0-1348 GCF_009176505.1 Sitodiplosis mosellana | reverse complement strand
GATAGCTGAGGATATATGCTGAGCATAGAAACTCAGTAAGCTGAGATTGGGACATTTTGACTTTATGACGTGTAGTCCATATAAATGCATGATGAAATGCACGAAATCGTATGTGTGCCATCATAAATTTGTATGGACTACACGTCATTAAGTCAAAATGTCCCAATCTCAGCTTACTGAGTTTCTATGCTCAGCATATATCCTCAGCTATCAATCATTGACTAATCGTCTACCTGGTATATGCAATGAAATCAATTTTGCGATTTTCAGCAATTATTCAAATGTCAAGCGAGTGAATGAGACTGACTGAAGTAAAAAAGGATAAATTATCCGTTGCATAACATAATAATAGCGACAGATCTTTATCATTGACACCTCAGTAATTATGAAATTGCAAACGACACATTATTCACAGAACATTGACGGTCCCAGTTTGGATACATTCAAAATTAACCGTTTTAATTTGCAGCCGCCGACACCATCACTTTCGAATATAGTAAGTAGCAATTCCCGATTGCTGCAATTCCATTGGATTTGTGAAAGTATTCTGAGTGAAAATAATAAAATCTTCAGCGAAAATATATGAACCAAAATAATAACACGCTTTTTCTTCTGTTACATACAAAAACATCGCATTATTTTTCACCACAACCAGGATTTTTCTGATACGCTTTCTATTTTTACGAATTTGCATTACAATCAACGGATTGAAGAGAAACATCTCCACAGAAAAAATGGGGCATTCGTTCTATTAACCGTAACATCTTGACATTTTGAGCGAGGAATGGTTTTAAGAGTGCGTTAATGCATTGTTATATGGCCGCACATTTTATAATATTCAAAAGGTCGAGGTTTTTTTTATGAGCATGTGTTAACTAAGAGTTTGGATAAAAATCTCTGAATAGACGCGCATTTTGAATGACTGATTAACATAAATCGTGCGTGCTCATGAATCTTGGAATTTTACAATAGAACATAGAAAAGACCGCTGTTATATTTGTGATAAATCGCTCGAATGCGACCACATATAGAGTGTCAATGATGTCGACCATACATTATAGCAGTCAAGGGTTATATTGAATGGTGTTCAAGTGTCTCATCGAGATTTTGGGTCGTTCACAAAAATTTTGAAAAGTTATCGAGATATCGATCTTTTCGCACCTTCTGTTTTTTTTTTGTACGCCGATATAAGCAGTTACATTACATTCAGTGGCAAACACTATAATTTTGCTTCGATTTTTTCGTTTTAATCCCATTCGATTTGCTTGTTTAGATACCAATTAGACGATATTACCAATCGATCGAAACAGTAATCCTGGCGCCCGAAACAAAATGATTATCTGCCGTT
>NW_022601998.1:0-1890 GCF_009176505.1 Sitodiplosis mosellana | reverse complement strand
AGCTATTGCCCGCTGGAAATTTCAATTTTTGTCGGAAACGGAACAGTTCAATATCACAATGCAACAAAGTTGAACTTTGAAAGTTCATCAGCACCGCCCGGGAATAATGCTGGTAAACCATAATATGCTATAATTAGTGTCCGAATGGTGCTAGCAAATGCCACTTCCGGATTGCAAAAATCTTGTCTGGTGTCAACATTATTGAAAAAGTAGATTTTTGGTATACATTCCCATGGCGAGTACATGAAATCGATTTCTTTTTTCGTATCAATGTAGCTCTATGACTCCTGTTCGGAAAAGTAAAATACTGTTTTACAATTGAGTCATGAAGTGAGTCACAATATGAGTCATAATCGAAGTCATTAATTTGTCCAAAGTGAGTCAAACACAGGCTCTGCATAGCACTAACAAAACAAGGTAAAACATGAATTTGGGATGAGCGCATTTAGTGAAGTTCATTTCAATTCGTTAGGAGCACTCATGAACGTGACAAATTGAACGCATCAACAATGTTCCGTAATAAGAAAAACATTTTTTTCAAAATAAAATTGATGTTTATCACGTGCTACGCTTTCACAAAAATCAATTTTGCACATTCGTGACATTTTTATTTTTTTTGTCTACTTTATTAACAAATATACCAAAGATTCAATATTTTGCGGTAAACATTGAACGATCTGAGTCACAACTTTTGACACTTGTCCCGTAACGCTAGAAGTGAGCTGTCAGACGCTTAGATGCAGGAACTTCGGAGTCAAACTTGATGTGACCGTCTCTTCATGAGTCATAAGAAATAAATTGGAATCTGACTTCATTTTAGGGGCAGTGAGTCAGTCGAGTCGAAGAATCGTAATTGATGTGACTCATTGAATACGTGAGTGTGTTGGAAAGTCATGACTTTCTGCATGTAGATTTTTCATGACTTTCCAATACACTCACTTATTCAATGAGTCATATCTATTCTGATTCTTTGAGTCGACTGACTTATTGCCTCTAAAATGGAGTCAGAATCTAATTCGTTCCTTTTATGACTCATAAAGAGCCGGTCACATCAATTTTGACTCACTTTGGACAAATGAATGACTTCGATTATGACTCATATTGTGACTCACTTCATGATTCAATTTTAAAACAGTGATTCACTTTTCCGAACAGGAGTCATAGAGCTACATTCATACGAAAAAAAATTCGATTTCATGTACTTGCAATGGGAATGTACCACGAATCTTCTTTTTCAAAAATGTTGACGATTAGTACCCAGTCACCAGACAAGATTTTTGCAATCTGGAAGTGGCATCTGCCAGCACTATTCGAGCACTAATTATAACATACTAGCTTCCTCGCCTCGCTTCACTCGGCTTGGGCGCTAGTTCGGTTTCTCTTCCGTTCAGTTAGTTTTTTTTTCAATCAAGAAAGATGAATAAGAAAACTAAGCATTTCAGTGAGATGACGATACAATTTGACGTAAAAAGCTAAATTCAGTTATGAATGTTAGTCTGTATCATTTCGTATGTTCCATACTTGTTTTTTCAAAGCAAAGACGATTTTCTGGGAAAGTTGCTCTTTTTTCTGGAGTTGATTTTACACGCATTTTTTTCATATATGAATTGGTGTTAAGTCGTGTTAACATGACCACGATGGACCGAGATGGTGTCCATGTTCATCTCTGTTCCAAAACCTTTCATATGACACCCATATTGACTATTCACGGTGTTAAGTCGTGTTAACATGACCATGATGGACCGAGATGGTGTCCATGTTCTACTCTGTTCCAAAACCAATATTTCATTGCCATCAATCCACATTAATGTACGTTGTAGCGAAAAACAATTAAAAAAATTGTTTCTTCAAACTTTTGAAAATTTAATTCGAAAATCAAAACTGATATGA
>NW_022601997.1:0-1890 GCF_009176505.1 Sitodiplosis mosellana | reverse complement strand
TCATATCAGTTTTGATTTTCGAATTAAATTTTCAAAAGTTTGAAGAAACAATTTTTTTAATTGTTTTTCGCTACAACGTACATTAATGTGGATTGATGGCAATGAAATATTGGTTTTGGAACAGAGTAGAACATGGACACCATCTCGGTCCATCATGGTCATGTTAACACGACTTAACACCGTGAATAGTCAATATGGGTGTCATATGAAAGGTTTTGGAACAGAGATGAACATGGACACCATCTCGGTCCATCGTGGTCATGTTAACACGACTTAACACCAATTCATATATGAAAAAAATGCGTGTAAAATCAACTCCAGAAAAAAGAGCAACTTTCCCAGAAAATCGTCTTTGCTTTGAAAAAACAAGTATGGAACATACGAAATGATACAGACTAACATTCATAACTGAATTTAGCTTTTTACGTCAAATTGTATCGTCATCTCACTGAAATGCTTAGTTTTCTTATTCATCTTTCTTGATTGAAAAAAAAACTAACTGAACGGAAGAGAAACCGAACTAGCGCCCAAGCCGAGTGAAGCGAGGCGAGGAAGCTAGTATGTTATAATTAGTGCTCGAATAGTGCTGGCAGATGCCACTTCCAGATTGCAAAAATCTTGTCTGGTGACTGGGTACTAATCGTCAACATTTTTGAAAAAGAAGATTCGTGGTACATTCCCATTGCAAGTACATGAAATCGAATTTTTTTTCGTATGAATGTAGCTCTATGACTCCTGTTCGGAAAAGTGAATCACTGTTTTAAAATTGAATCATGAAGTGAGTCACAATATGAGTCATAATCGAAGTCATTCATTTGTCCAAAGTGAGTCAAAATTGATGTGACCGGCTCTTTATGAGTCATAAAAGGAACGAATTAGATTCTGACTCCATTTTAGAGGCAATAAGTCAGTCGACTCAAAGAATCAGAATAGATATGACTCATTGAATAAGTGAGTGTATTGGAAAGTCATGAAAAATCTACATGCAGAAAGTCATGACTTTCCAACACACTCACGTATTCAATGAGTCACATCAATTACGATTCTTCGACTCGACTGACTCACTGCCCCTAAAATGAAGTCAGATTCCAATTTATTTCTTATGACTCATGAAGAGACGGTCACATCAAGTTTGACTCCGAAGTTCCTGCATCTAAGCGTCTGACAGCTCACTTCTAGCGTTACGGGACAAGTGTCAAAAGTTGTGACTCAGATCGTTCAATGTTTACCGCAAAATATTGAATCTTTGGTATATTTGTTAATAAAGTAGACAAAAAAAATAAAAATGTCACGAATGTGCAAAATTGATTTTTGTGAAAGCGTAGCACGTGATAAACATCAATTTTATTTTGAAAAAAATGTTTTTCTTATTACGGAACATTGTTGATGCGTTCAATTTGTCACGTTCATGAGTGCTCCTAACGAATTGAAATGAACTTCACTAAATGCGCTCATCCCAAATTCATGTTTTACCTTGTTTTGTTAGTGCTATGCAGAGCCTGTGTTTGACTCACTTTGGACAAATTAATGACTTCGATTATGACTCATATTGTGACTCACTTCATGACTCAATTGTAAAACAGTATTTTACTTTTCCGAACAGGAGTCATAGAGCTACATTGATACGAAAAAAGAAATCGATTTCATGTACTCGCCATGGGAATGTATACCAAAAATCTACTTTTTCAATAATGTTGACACCAGACAAGATTTTTGCAATCCGGAAGTGGCATTTGCTAGCACCATTCGGACACTAATTATAGCATATTATGGTTTACCAGCATTATTCCCGGGCGGTGCTGATGAACTTTCAAAGTTCAACTTTGTTGCATTGTGATATTGAACTGTTCCGTTTCCGACAAAAATTGAAATTTCCAGCGGGCAATAGCT
>NW_022601996.1:0-1289 GCF_009176505.1 Sitodiplosis mosellana | reverse complement strand
AATAATGAAACGTAATTCTGTTTTTAGATGAAGTGCCTCTGAGAAAATTTTTCAGTAAAAGTGCCCCACAAAAATATTGTCTGAATAAACGACACGTGAATTTGTTTTCATGCAAAAAAATTCATGTACCACTTTTATTGAAAACAAATTTACGGAGCGATTCAAATTGAACATTTTTCGTGGGGCACTCTTTCATACAATATTTTTCGGTGACGTCACTCGTATTTATCACAGAGTGCAAATTGAGTGATAAGGAGCTCGAATTTCGATGTGGCGATAACACCAATGGATTGGGCACAAAAAATACTGTATTAGAATCGGAAAAAAAAATTTAGTCTTTTTTTTTTCGATTTTTGCGTGTGTTGGACCGTCTACATGGGAAGTTTGTATGAAAACCTCGGAGCGCCGCTGCTATTGCATTGGCTTCTATGGCCAAATGTACGCATGGAAATATCTCGAAAACGGCTGGGTAAATCGGCAAAATGGACCGTGATGTCACTCCGAAAGGGAGTGTTAACACCTAGCTGGTTTGATGGCCTAGAATACAAATCCGGTGAAATTTCAGCTGATCCATGGATTCTCTGGATTTGCCCAGATTCCAGTGCTTCCTCTTTTATGTGTATCTGTAAAGTCATTTTACCTTTGTTTTGTATGGAATTTCACCACGACGGAAAGATATTGAAGTGTTAGAATCAGGTCGAATCCTGAGAATCCATGGATCAGCCCAAATTCCACCGGATTTGTATTCTAGGCCATCAAACCAGCCGGGTGTTAACACTCCCTTTAGGGAGTGACACCATGGTCCATTTTTTCGATTTAGCCAGCCGTTTTCGAGATATTTCCATGTGTACATTTGGCCATAGAAGCCAATGCAATAGCAGCGGCGCTCCGAGGTTTTCATACAAACTTCCCATGTAGACGGTCCAACACACGCAAAAATCGAAAAAAAAAAGACTAAATTTTTTTTTCCGATTCTAATACAGTATTTTTTGTGCCCAATCCATTGGTGTTATCGCCACATCGAAATTCGAGCTCCTTATCACTCAATTTGCACTCTGTGATAAATACGAGTGACGTCACCGAAAAATATTGTATGAAAGAGTGCCCCACGAAAAATGTTCAATTTGAATCGCTCCGTAAATTTGTTTTCAATAAAAGTGGTACATGAATTTTTTTGCATGAAAACAAATTCACGTGTCGTTTATTCAGACAATATTTTTGTGGGGCACTTTTACTGAAAAATTTTCTCAGAGGCACTTCATCTAAAAACAGAATTACGTTTCATTATT
>NW_022601995.1:0-1371 GCF_009176505.1 Sitodiplosis mosellana | reverse complement strand
GCACTGGTGAGATTTGGTTACAATAAGATATATCGATGTGAAATATAAAAAAAAATTTGAAGAACAAATCTTATTTTTAGGTACAGCTGTACCCACTGGCACTGCGAATACCGATGGGACTATAACGGTAATAATTAAATACTATTAATAAAATGCGTCATTATTCAATTTCGTTATGTGCATTTTTGTGTTTTTTGCTGATAGTTTACCATCCCTGGTACTACCACCACCAATAATCCAGGAGCTATTACTACTGGTATTGACCCATTACATTATTAGTCTATTCACAGTACGACACATGTTTTTTTCGTGTCCCTGGAGAGCCATTCACAGGTCTGAAAGAAGGCCTCAAACAATGAAGAACTGCATCATTTCTTTTTGAAAGTTAGCTCGTTTAAGCGATTCATTAAATTCGGCGTTTTCAGTGTTCAGCTTATTGTCAAAGATACTTTGCATGCCATTTACTCCCATTTCTGATGGTTTTATGCAATGATCACTTCTACAAAAGTGTTCAGCGGACAATTTTGCATGGAAATAGGCTTTCCAGATCCGAAATTTATCACTGATAGTATCAAATATGATCAGAAATGTCCAAAATGCCGAAAATGTATGAAAATCACGAAAAATCGACTTTTCTTGAAAATTTCCTCAAATATACACTTTTCAGGGTTGGTGTCTTGATGAAAAGTTATTTCTTCTCGAAAATAAGGAGAGTCTTCTCAGTCAAAAATGCTCAAAAGTGACTTTTAGCGGTACCCCTCGAGCAAAACATGATAATTTCATAGCAAAATCCATGAAAAATGTCTTTTTTGTTCGGGAGGTACCTTAAAGCCATGTAAAATTGTCCGCTGAACATTTTTTCAGAAGTGATCATTGCGTAAAACCATCAGAAATGGGAGTTAATGGCATGCAAAGTAACTTTGACAATAAGCTGAACACTGAAAACGCCGCATTTAATAAATCGCTTAAACGAGCTAACTTTCAAAGAGTAATGATGCAGTTCTTCATCATTTGAGGCCTTCTTTCAGACCTGTGAAGGGCTCTCCAGGGACACGAGAAAAAAAAACATGTGTCGTACTATGTTATTCAAATGCAGTGGACAAAATTGGCTGGATTTGGTGACAAATACTTTCGTAGATAGCATGGAAAAAATTGTCACAAATTCGTTAGCCCCAAATTTTTCGGGATGTTAGTTAAAATATCAAAATGTTTGAAATATGTATTTGCAAAAGTCTAGCCAATTTTGTTTTCTGCCCAATTGTTTCAATTTGAGTCATATCAATTCAGATAATTTGATTAAACTAATTCTACTTTTTTCAGGAACGACCACTGGCACTGGTGAGATTTGGTTACAATAAGATATATCGATGT
>NW_022601994.1:0-1524 GCF_009176505.1 Sitodiplosis mosellana | reverse complement strand
TTAACGAAGAGAGATATTACCAGTTAATAAATACAAACTAAAAATATATCAAAATGAAAATAAAACAAGTGTTGTTTTTTGCCATTTGATTACAATTGTTATTGATTGTATTTTTCTTCATGCTATTTGTTTAAAGTTTCAGAGCTATTTTTGGTTGATCTTGGACAAACTTCAGTTTAATTTTCCATAAATTGTTCCAAAAATGAACGAAAACCGATGTAATATGAATAGTGGCGTTGAACTTTCGGTGATTACCAATTCAGATTGGTACAAAATAGCATTTTTTTTTTCTTTTTCTCAAATTTTACTTGGTCTCTGAATGAACCAATTTTACTGTTCTAAGTTTCGTTGTTACAATTATGGCTGAAAAGAAAAATCTTCCATTTTGTGGACATCAAGTAGATTAAAGATTTCGTGAGGATCTATTCGATTAGCGCTCCATTGTAACAGCAATTGCATCATCAATGTTTTTCATGTTGGTTCCACGCCATTCTTTACCCAATCGATTCTGCACCGCCTTGTAATCCTTTTCGTTATCGAATCCAAGCGAGAGCTTTTTCAGCAATGTGCACTTTTTCATGTACGTCACCACTTCATCAAGCGGAAAAGCGGAATGTCCAAAATCAACTTTCACTAAAGCTGGCGATGCGACCTTCAATATCGCCGAATGCTGATTAGATATCTGGACCCTGTTTCCAGTTCGTTGCCTTCGGTGGTGATCGCAATGTCCGAACCTTGTTGTTTTTGTCGTTCAAAAATTGCGTGTATGTGGGCACTAACGTCAGATCCGGTTCGAATTCGTCGCTGTCTTGAGTTTTCTTCGCATCTGGAATGAAATGTTGAGAAGATTTTGTAAGATTTGTTGTGAAATTCTTCGGATTTGTTGTGAAACTATGAATTTTCGTGGAAAATAATGGCATAAACATATGAACTCTGTTTTTCAAACAGTCGGGCGGGAAAATTTTGTCAATAGAGAAAGTTTCTCCATGAAAATGGCTCTAAAAGAAATAAATAGGCACGTCTCAATGGAAAAAAAAGTCAAATCACACCATTTACACTTTCAGATTGAGTTCATTTCCGATCAAACGTCCAATTTTTGCTTGATTCAATTGAATTTTCTACAAATTGGTGCCAATTCTGCCATGAGTCTGTCTCTTTCCCTCTGAATCTCTTTTTCCATGCAACTGTCCCATTCCAAAAAAAAACAAAGCTTTCAATCAAAGCAATGTCTACTTACCATTCGAAATGTACATATTGCGTAGATTATTGGCTGCGACTTGCATCTGAATGCATGTGGTCGATGCAATGGTTGAGTTGAGCGGCAAAAGTGTGCTTTCAGCCGCAATCTCATTCGTCGCATCAAACAAGACTGAAGAGGTGTCAGACAATATCTCGATCAATTCGAATGATTCGGATGATATTGCTGGCTCTGGCCTGTCAATGACCGTTTTGTTCACAGCTCGATTTCGGTCGGACTCTTTGACTGTCGTATCAATTTCTGTGTCATTCAATGCTTCGATTCCC
>NW_022601993.1:0-1375 GCF_009176505.1 Sitodiplosis mosellana | reverse complement strand
CTTTGACTGTCGTATCAATTTCTGTGTCATTCAATGCTTCGATTCCCGAAATCGACAATGTTTCGGTGACTGTGTTATTGCCAACACATGACTGGAATGCGGTTTCATCGACTTGTGTGTCAATGAAAAGCGAAGCTTCCGTATTATCCACTGTCTCTTCCACAATCACTGTCTCTTCCACAATCACTGTCTCTTCAACATTGGTTTTGTCTTCCTCAATGACAGTCTCTTCCACGAATAGCGACTGACTTGCATTGACATTTGGCACTAAATCTGTATCGTTTAATTCAATTACCGTACAATCTCGTTGTAGTGTCTGTGTGGTGTCGTTCGTTTTCGTCTTGTACATTGCAGCTAGTTTTTGTCTGATGTCTCTTTGCGGTGTTTTCACTAGTGTCATGTTCGCCATCACATTCATGCTGCGACTAAACCGATTTTTCGGATATTTTCTCGCGCTGCCGGGGCCAATGTTCCGTATCCATGCTTTCGACGGCTCCAATTGGCTGACATTCTCTTTGTTTTCCGAATTGTTCACCATTTTTTCACCTGTTGGTCTTGATTAGCGGCACAATCAGCAGAACAACTTGACACACACACAACTTTTTCGCTAAAATCGAAAGAAAAATCTCATTTTAAGACAAACTCCAATTTTTTTCAATGAAAATCAACAAAAATTCGCTTGTTTTTGTTATAAATTTATTGTTTACATTGATTTCTGACGGGAAACAAATGCCGCTTGAGAAGGATACAATTGGTTTGGTTCAGATTCACAGCGAAAATAATGCGTTGACAGTGGTCGACGAGTTATTGGAGGGAAAAAAACGCACGTTGATTGCTTATGCAAATGCGTTTGTGTGTTTGTTTGCCGCTGTACCGGTGTGGTGGTGTGTTACACTACGCTAGTATGCTGATGAGTTGAAAGGTGTGCAAAAACTAACTCGCAATTTTGTGCTTGTCACAGCAGTGCAGTATTGCCAACATACGCACTGGCGCTATTTTTGGATATTGTAATAAACTCACCTCTGAGTTGCAATTGACTTTTTCTTACACGAAAAGAGTTTTTTTCTTTCTACATTGGATTCATTCAGCGTTTCTTGTATTCGAATAGATTTTAGATGAGTTTCAATTGAATGCTCTCCTGGCATTTCCACTGGAACATTTGTTGAGTTTTTTTTTTAACACAAAGCAATCAATTGATGACTTTAACACTACACAATTTTCTGAAGAAATTGGACGGAACACTTTTATTTTTACCATGAATTCAATGACAAATGAAACATTTCCGAAAATCAGCCAAAGATTAGAATCAAATACAGCCGCAACATAATATTGCGTGCTTGGAAGACCATCAACTAACATTTGAAGGAAACCAATT
>NW_022601992.1:0-2733 GCF_009176505.1 Sitodiplosis mosellana | reverse complement strand
GTTTATCGCCCCAACTGGCAATGTCACCAACATCACATTCACCATTTCCACCGCCATTCGGTGGCGTACCTTATAGCCAATTGGAAATGCTCGAGGCAACTCATCGTGGCCTACACAAATTTAATCCACGTCATCACGATGAAATCGATATCGAAATCGGCGATCCGATTTATGTGCAGAAAGAGGCGGACGATTTATGGTGCGAGGGTGTCAATTTACGTACAGGCCGACAAGGCATATTCCCATCGGCATATGCTGTCGATTTGGAATACAATGATTTCGATCCGAATGCACAAAAAGTGAAAAAAGAGCGGTATTTGCTCGGTTATATGGGTTCAGTTGAGACAACCGCACACAAAGGTACCGGCGTTGTTTGCCAGGCCGTGCGGAAAATTGTCGGCGAATGTGGCGAATCGCCAAGCATTCAAGTTTGCATTTTGGAAATATCAGACCAGGGATTACGTATGGTTGAACGCGCATCATCATCATCATCTGTAAGCTAATCACCTCTTCTTGGCTTTTATGAACTTCTTTTCCGGAATGGAAATTATTGGTTTTTTGTTTGTATTTTCTGTCTTTGTAGAGCAAGGATAAGAAGGGACCATGCATTGATTACTTTTATTCGCTCAAAAATGTCTCATTCTGTGCATTTCATCCACGAGATCATCGCTATATTGGATTCATCACAAAGCATCCGACAATACAACGTTTTGCGTGTCATGTTTTTAAGGGACAAGAATCAACAAGACCAGTAGCAGAGGCCGTAGGGTAATTACAACTCATTTATTTCTGTAGCGAAAGCCAAATCCTTCGAAAAATTTTGACCGTTTCTTTTTTCTACTTGTTTTCCCATTGAACAGCCGTGCATTTCAACATTTCTATCAGAAGTTTATCGAAACGGCTTATCCTATCGAAGATATTTATATTGAGTAAATGTGAAAAGAATGTGACTGTCGTAACTATATCACTTTCACAAGTTTCAATAGTTTAATACTTACATGGAACGACACAAGTAGCCAAAAGAGAAACAAAACAAAACAACAACTAACATGAATGTACTTATTTACGAATTAAGTGTATGATTTCTTCTTTATATTCGGTATGTCTAGTCTCATTTATGATTTCTCGTCGAAGGCGACATTGTGGAAAGATACTTTTACGGGAAATGTTCTACTTTGATTTTGAAAAACAAAGAATAGTTCTGTTTTTCTTTTAAAATGATTTATCCTTGACATCTAACAGATGAAAAAGTTTCGAATTATTATTATTTTCTATAGTGAACTATTTCTAACTTAAGTAAGAGTATAAAAAGGAAGAAATTCTCTTGCAATTTGAATCGATTATCACCAAGTTCATCAAATCACACATCAATGCTCATGCTCATGCAATCATCTCACCGAATTTTCTCTCGTTCAATTTGATGTTATACTCGTCCGCTACTCTCTCGCTGCTGTGTCTGCCAATCGCAACATTATTTCGTTAATATATTTGACTGTTGACATGTGAAACGCAAATTGATCGGAACCAACAACAGGACAAAACCAAGAAAAAAAGAACAAAAACAAAACAGAAAGAAAAAAAAGAAAGAAAATATCGCAAAATGTGGAATATATATTTTTTTATAAGTATATTTTGAATGAATCCACATCCAAAAATCAAATATATTTATGAATCTTATTTTTGGACTTGATCAAATTATCTGAGTTCAAACCGATCGCAAGATGTTATACAATGGATCCCTGACAACTAACTTGAGAGTCAATTTGCTTGAAATGGCAAAACTTCTGTTTGCTGAATCGGTTCTAATTCATTCACCAAAAGATGAAACCAAAGACTTGGAAATTGAATCAAAATAAATGTTATAATGTCTTCATCGATGATTTGATGAGGGTATTTCTAGAAAATTCGCTCTATTTTGAAAATGAATCGACATTTAAGTTGGTTTTGCTCATTTTTATGTTGCATTTTCAATTGTGTACATTGATAATGACAAAAAAACAAAAACAAAAACACAACAAAAATACATATTATCAAGTAAAAGCAGAAAATATAATAATAATATTAGTAAACACATATAAAGCTATCACGAACAGTAAACACTCACGTTGGGCTAACTTTGGCCAGAGTTATGTTTTAGATGGAAGGATTGTTGTTTGAAAAGATTTTATTAAGTGATTTTGTATTCAATACTTTGCTCTGACTTGAATCGTTGGCTTCAATAATATTAAAACACATGTAGCAATAAATACGATATTTAATACGACGTGTGGTGAACAGGAAGAGTGCATTGGATGAATGAATGCAAACACTGATTTCAGAAAATAATGAATGTCATTGTTGTGGTTGCGTTAATTGGCATTAACTGCATTAATTGTTCTGTAATGAACAGTGAACAGTTGCTGCAATTGTCAATTAATGTAACCATGTTGTTTTGTAGCGAAGATTGATTAAAATTTATGGATTATGCAATAAGTGGTCAATCATTAAGCATTCTTTATTTGAACCAACAACAACAAAATATTTAACGTTCACAAAGCCAAACAAAAATTTATCAAATACATTTAATCCATGAACAACATTTACCATACTAGTCTCATCACAATGCATACATTACCATTCACAAAAAACGAATTGCAATAAAGAAAAAAAATGGCAATCTCACAAAATTTTATTGATTTTTTTATTTCTGCATGGCCATTTGTTGTTGCTCGTGTGCGACATTGTGCATTCATT
>NW_022601991.1:0-2914 GCF_009176505.1 Sitodiplosis mosellana | reverse complement strand
ATGAGTAATTATTGTATGAGTTATGAATATGAGCAGTTATCACCTCATTATCCCCCCCATTGGAACAAATTTGTCCCCAAATTTACTTTAGCAAGAGAGAAAGAAGAGGGTATGAAAAATTAGAAAAGATAGATAGAAGATTACAGATGATATAGCTGAGTTTACAATTGTTTGGTTTTACAATTTTCTGCCTTACCATAAGTTAACATTTCATAAATTTCATTTCATAATCTCAATTTCATGTTCAAATACAAATAATGATTTTTCTATTTTGATATTCAGATAGGAAAATGTGAATTGAATTTTTTATTCAAATATAATATTTTTAGATGAATTCGCTATGGCTTATTTTGTCCCTCTTAGTATTTGAGTATAAAGGTTTTTTTAGTTTTTTGTTAGAAAATTCTCAAGCATTTTTCTTCAAAACTTAATTACTAAATATAATTCTGGCTGCGCTACTTCTGGCGTCTTAAGCCGTATTCAAGACTGCGCGACGATTGGCGGCTTAGGTCAAAATGGGAGTCTGTATGCTCCGAAGGCTGCGCTACTGTTGGCGTCAGGCTTCAACAATATCAAATGGTTGTGGTATTTTCTTCACGATAATACAAAAAAACGTTAATATCAACCCGTTGGGATTAGCGTGTTATGCCATGAACAATATTATATGTACGCGAGAATGACGTCGCTTTTCAATGCAGATTCGATTTACTGATTTTCTCCATAAAATGCTTTAATTACAGCTGATTTAAATTCTACTCCATTTCAGTTAATAAAAAGAAGTACAAATTACATCATTCGCTCAATCAAAAATTGAAAACATTCGATTCATTTACCTAAAGGTTCAGTTCTAATTTGCTTCAGAAATTCGCAATTCAAACAAAAATAATGATTACGATTGCTTTTTTTTTCATTGAATTGTATGACAAAGGAACGTTCTCTGTCTTTTTTTTTCTTCGATTCAAAAACAACAACAGTATTTTTCTTATGCGCTGATTTGCAAAATACTTTTCGATTTAACCCAAAGCAAAAACATTTTTTTTTCTTCAGAATTGTTAATGTGAAATACGAATTGGAATTTGGAATTGGACTATTGATCTCTATATGCGGTTCAAAAAATGTGACCAAATACGTGTGTTAGCGAATTTCGGAGGAAGAAATTTTAATATACATATCTGATGTATGTGTACCTCCTTGCGCGTGCAACCAAAGTTCATTCAAAATTGATAACTAATATTTTATTTGCGTATGCAATTTTTTATATGAGATTACTTGCGATTTTCGTGCGCGTGCAGTAGTTTTTTTTTGAATTTCAATTTGTTTTTTTTTTGTAATTTTACTTATTATGAGGAAAATTGTAGCTCAATTTTGTGCTCCCATTGAATATTTTTTGTGCTTTTAACCAAAATTTTACATGCATAGGCATCGAATGTTGGCTCTTCAATATTTCAGTTGTTCAGATTTAAAAATTTATGCACGTTTTGATGAAAGTTATTTTGAAAAGTATAAGAGAAAAATAGAGATTCTTTACAAGTTGCAATCAATGTTGTATCAAAATTGGGTCTCATTGTTTTATGTAGGTAACAAATTAACGTTTCTGGAAAAATTCTTTCTGTTCATACATTTCAAAAGGGTTTCTTTTTGTGGTTTGAATAGCAAATCAATATCCGTTGTACAATTTACGATCTTTTCTTCAAATTTTTTTTACAAGAGTTTTTTCCATTCATAAAATAAACTTTTTTCTATATTTCCAATTATACTTCATAGAAGATGAAGCAACTATGTTTTTCATAAATTGATTGATTTCACATATTTTTGAAGTCCATTTCTTCTCGTTTACAATTTTATTTTCATTCAACGCAGTAATTTTGGAAATTGATCTTTTTTTATACGCTTTTTCATAATACGCTTGTTTTATTCTTTTCACTCTGAAGATTGGAAAGAATTTACGTGGTTTTATATATTTTCCAAGCGACTTATTGATCAAAGAAAAATGTGAATAACTTATTTTCGATGCTTCAAAAACAGCTTTGCTAATGATTTCTTTAATTTCACGGAAATTTTTGCACAGATTTTCGTCACTATCTATTTGAAGAATTTTTTCCCGGATCAAGCTGCGTGTAGACTTTTCCAAGTTTCGGAGTTTCTCGGCATTCCGGTCAAGAACGTAGTCGAACCGCTGATGGCCATTTCGGAGCCTTTCCCATAGTTGATCATTTTTTTGATTGAAGTTGTTGTAGATCGTTGTTGCCTTCTTCTTGTAATTCAGGAATACGGCTATTTGTAGCGAAATGAATCTACGTTTCCATATTTCATCACATAGTCGGTCCCAAAGTTCCATTGTCGGCAGTCTGGCTTTTTCAAGTTCTTCCGGTGTGATAGCGCAGTTTCCGAGTTCAAAGGTTCTGTATCCTTTCAGTCGGTCGCAGATTTCAATGATTTTCGTAGAATAACGTTTCACAGACGTTTTGACTTTTTTGAGTTTTTCCAGAGAAATTTCGTCGAAATTCCATAATAACATCTGACTGGTGCAATACTGAATTCGATGAATTTGTTCGAGTCCATTTTTAGCAAATTGGTCGTTTTCGTTGATTCGCCCTTTTTCTTCTGGTGTTATTATATTTGAGGCTTGTGACGATATTGATGGATAAATCTCTCCTTGTAAAGCGATTTTGAGCGTTTCATTTTCGATGTTTTTTTCCATTTTTATTACGGTGATTTTAGGCGGATCAGGTTACTCGTTATTCCATGTTAATAGCACTTTTTATCATCATTTTGTTTTCCGATTTACTTATTTCTTAAACACTTATTATTATTTAACTTTTTTCATTTTAATTAATTTAACACAAATTCAACTGTTTGCAGCGCAATGTAGTGAATTCAACTGCGACATCGGCCAATTGGGCAATAAATCAAT
>NW_022601990.1:0-9690 GCF_009176505.1 Sitodiplosis mosellana | reverse complement strand
TATAAATCGAAGAAAAAACATACTCCACTCTCAATCTCACCCATAGATATGTAGCATTTAAATGCACTCACAACATCAAATCACACTCTCTCCAAGGGAAATTTGCCGAAACATGTTCATTCTAAAATAAATTTCATTTATAATCGAAAATTTAATTTTCATTTTTCCCCGAAATAGAATTCGATCCGGCATAATTTATCGTTACATAATCGATTCATGCGCGTGCAGAATGAAGGAACCGGCAAATCGAGTTGGTGGATGCTGAACCCTGACGCAAAACCAGGTAATTATGCAACTGGCAGTAATTAGCGAAAGAGAGAAAAAAACGTTTCTTTTTTACGAACACGGATGAAGCCGAGCTAAGCCAAAATGTGAATAAAATGAACGGCTCTTATTCCCTGAAAAATCCACCCAAATGAGGTTTATATCATATTAGCTTAATTCAAAGTGCCTATTTGACCTTGAGCCGTTTATTACCCAAATTATATTCAGGCCGATGAAAGATGGACTTTATCATTCACTCTGGTCGTCGCGCACTCGACACCACTGAAGAGTTTTGTTTTTCCAACAAAGCTTGCAACAATGTCTGAGTTTGGCTTGAAAAACTCAATCATATTACCTCACGATTAAACAAATTTGTGTGTGTGTTTGTTTCTTTTTTCCGTTGACTGTGTGAAACGAGGGGCAAATCACTCTCAAGTAATTTGTAATAGAGAAAGTACTCGAGAAAGTAATTTACGTGTAAAAATCTCGTAAATTCACGTAAATTACTTTCTCGATTACTTTCTCTATTACAAATTACTTGAGAGTGATTTGCCCCTCGGTGTAAAATCTACACGAGTTTGAGATTAATATAATTTGATTTGTATACAAGAAAGAAAAACACGAAATGATCCACAACTGCTCGTGAATTCTGTCGATTGCTGCGATCGCTGCGATTACTGCACTCGACCTTCAATTTCAAGCACATTGAAGATTTCGTGTTCCGAAAATATTTTCATTAGGTTTCAATACCCTGTATTAAGTGTGGGAAGAAATGACGATATTTTCTAAAGGCGAAGCACCTCATTTGCAATTTTTTTTTCCTCTTGTTTTTTTTTCCTTTCATCGGGCCCAATCAAATTTACTCCATGCCCAATTTTATCTCGAACAATTTCCGGAACTGATTCAACTGTTTCGAAGAATAAACTGAGGAACAAACGAGCAAAAAAAAAGTTCTGATTGCAGCCAACTCACCTCATCATCACATTTTCATTTATGGCATAGCCTAGCAACCGGCTTCGGTTGCCATCCGAAATGCTTTTCAGAAGAGGGTGTTCAATTTTCATAATGGACGCGCATAAGACGCAAACCAGTTTCTATGGCAATTAAATTGGAATAATCAAAATCACAATTCAACTCATAGTAACTCGCTCTTTCTCTTTGCTCCGCTCTGCTCTCATCTGTTTTGTATTCCGTCGTTGAAATAATTCGCTCAGTTACGTCTGTGCACTTGATTCCATTTTTAACTTTTGAATTTCGTTTGGAAAAAAAGGGAAATCAGTTCGCAGACGCGCCGCATCGATGGAAACATCGAAATATGAGAAACGCCGTGGCCGTGTGAAAAAGCAGGTGGAAAGTTTGAAAAATGGCGGACTTGCAAGTAAGTAAAGCCAATTCCGAAAGTACATGATGGCAATCTTAGTACCTTTTTTAAGCCATTCTTTTTCATCCGTAACTTATTTTTCTTCCTAATTTTCTTTTGTTTCTCTTTTCGATTCAGGTTTGTCTGGAATGAACGAAGCTTCTTCGCCCAGCAGGTAAATATATTGATAATAACGCTTTATAGCTAAGTACCATCCAAGCAGGCTTGAGTAACTGTTTTTTTTTCTCTAATCCTCTTCTCCTCCTCGTTGTCATTGTCGTCGTTGCCTTTTGTAGCAGTATCAGTGAAGGTCTAGATCTGTTTCCAAACAGTCCGCTCCTCAAGTAAGTTTCGACCGACAAGTTTCAATTAGATTGACCTTAATTTTTCTTGAAAAGGAAAAAAAAACTTTCTAATTGCATTGTTCAATGGTCTTGTTTTTAATTTACCCGTTTTGTCCGTTTATTTTCCGTCCACTCTCCTTCTCTCACTCGCACTCCAAACCAAACCAAATGAATTAATAAATTGTGCCAATAAATTAAGAGAAAATTGCTTCAATTTATATTTGGCCATCGGAATGGTATACGAACGTAGTTAATAATCATTTTCTTCATCTCTTTTCCTTTTTCAAATTGATTTACAGCACCGGGTTTCAATTGTCGCCCGATTTTCGGCAAAGAGCCTCATCGAATGCCAGTTCGGCTGGTCGGCTGAGTCCAATACCATCCGTTATCGATTTGGATCCCAGCTGGAATCAATACACAACAATATCTCAGGACTTTGACACGAATTCACTTGGGTGCAATAACCTGCAAGGAACCACTGATGGAGCCATTCAAATTAATCAGTGCCCGACGCTGGATCAATTAGCGGGCTCGTTGGCCGACGATCTGAATATTCAAAACGACTTTATGCAAGGGTGAGTTGATTTTGTTTTTCTGCTCATAGGCAGAGCATCTCATGTATGACGGATGGAATCTACGTAAAATGTAGAGTAAATTATTCATTTTCATTACTATGACTACATACTTTTATGGCAGAAAATTCACATGAAGAAAGAAAATGTTTCATCGTCAAAAAAATGTTCCCGATTCCATTATATTAAATTCATGGCATTTTTCGTTGTTCTCTCTGTTACAGATTCAATCCCGTTGTAACTGTGCAAAATCAACCGCCACCACCTCCTTATCAACAGCCATCTCGAACGTATTCCATGAATGCGGCAAATGCTTTACAAGCTTATGCGGTATCACAACAGCAAACTCAATGCCCCATCCACCAACGACAACCATGTTCTTGTACACAAAATTCCACAGAGGTATGTCAATACATAGCACATTATTCAAACAAATCAAGATGTTATTCCATTCACCACCACCGCGATCATCACTACTACCCTAAATACACTGAATACAAGCAGTGGAATTTTCATTCGGTTGACATTTCATTCATTCGGAAATGATTGAAATCGAACAAATGAAAAAACGACGAAAAAAACACATTAATATATTCGAAATATATCTTTTTCATTTCATATTCTCTTTCTCTTTCTGTATTTTATTTGACATGTGCAGCAGCATGTAACACCGCCATCATGTATATCACCATCGTATCCAAATAACGTGCTCAGCCAGAACTTCAAGGCAGCTATCAATTCGATTAAGGTGCCGCCTGTCAATTCAACGCCAAATCTCGTGAAATCAAACACCAATAAAGGTATGTCATATTTGCGGATTCAGAATGGCCCGTTCTGTTTGGTGCCGTTTTTCTGGTGTGCCAGTATGCCTATGTGTGTATTATATGTGCTTTTCAATAATAAGGTTAATATCAATCGAACGAACATGAAATAAAAAGAATAACTGCGTCGCATCAGTTTGTTGCCAATTTGGGTTTTTGGTCGATTTTCCATGTTCTCACATTTTGCCAATTCATATTTTCCCAACGAATTCACACTTGATTCGTTTCGAATACCAATTATTGCAAAGCCAATATAATCGCACGCATCCACTTACAAAAAGCATAAAAAAGTTATATTCGGCTACTGAGAAGCCGATAGAATGAGAAAACCAAAATTGATTCTTCGAAAAGAATCGTGCCAGCGCTTATTACATCGCCTTTTCTTCACCTTTTTTCACTTCCTTTCAATAACCTTTATTGAATACGCAAACAAATTTCAAAATAATACCAATTCCATTGGATTTATTCAAGTGAAGACGCCCGTGCGCGCGCTTCCGCAGGAGCGACCTCGTAACGCATGTTATTTTTGGACACTTTACGTCCTTTATGCGGAAATGCTAATTACATCTATTTAATTTTGATCATGTTGTCATAGAGACATTGAATACATATTACACAGTAGGGGTGATCAATTTTTAAGAAAAAATGGATTCAAAATTTAATAGTGCGGGATCGATAGATCATGAGGAGAGATGAAAATTTTGTTCTGGCACTTTTTTGATATAAAGTGCCTGGTGTCACCCCGGCCTTTTTTAGAAAATCACCTGAAAAATGACCATTTTTAGACATATTATCGCAATTTGCTCTAAATGTGATGCATAAACATACCATTTTTTGGTTGTAATTTAGTAGCTCGTAGAAAATTACGGCAAGATTTCCCATATTTTCGAGGAAAAATAACTTTGCACAAAGACACCCACCCTAAGAGGCCTATACTTAAGGATTTTTTGGCCAAAAATCGATTTTCTGAGAGTTGAAATCGAACCATCCGAATATGCGGCTAGAAATATATGAAAACATCACTCGACTTGGTCATGTACGTACTTAAAATGTTCGTGAGGGATCATACTATATGTTCAAAGGTAGCAAAGGCAGAAATTGTTTGCTCAATGGGGTGGTTTAGCCGTGAAACTGAAGCTCATGGTCGTGATTTGCACAATTTGGTTCCAGGAAATCGTACTTTTTGACACTAAAATCACACAAACCTGTAACAAATAAAACTAGAAATCGATCCCTCGTCTAACATTGGGTGGATATAGACACATTTTGGTAAGTATGTCGGCTATAATTTGGCTTTTTAGGCGACATAATTAAAAAAAATGGCCAAATTTGAGGAGATTTTCATATATTTGTTGCTCTATCAATGTCCAGTGGCACATTTTGAGTTAAAATATGATGTCATATCGATAGTTCGGAACAAGTTGAGTCGAATAAAGGTGTTTAATAGATTGATTTATAGTGAACTGGATCACCATAAGTGGGCAAATATACAGAAAAATGACAAATTTCGGCAAATTGACACTATTTTTTCTAAATATCCTGAAAAAATCGCTGTAAATCGATTCAAATCAACGTAATTTTCTACGAGCTACTAAATTACAACCAAAAAACGGTATGTTTATGCATCACATTTTGAGCAAATTGCGATAATATGTCTAAAAATGGTCATTTTTCAGGTGATTTTCTAAAAAAGGCCGGGGTGACACCAGGCACTTTATATCAAAAAAGTGCCAGAACAAAATTTTCATCTCTCCTCATGATCTATCGATCCCGCACTATTAAATTTTGAATCCATTTTTTCTTAAAAATTGATCACCCCTACTGTGTAATATGTATTCAATGTCTCTATGACAACATGATCAAAATTAAATAGATGTAATTAGCATTTCCGCATAAAGGACGTAAAGTGTCCAAAAATAACATGCGTTACGAGGTCGCTCCTGCGGAAGCGCGCGCACGGGCGTCTTCACTTGAATAAATCCAATGGAATTGGTATTATTTTGAAATTTGTTTGCGTATTCAATAAAGGTTATTGAAAGGAAGTGAAAAAAGGTGAAGAAAAGGCGATGTAATAAGCGCTGGCACGATTCTTTTCGAAGAATCAATTTTGGTTTTCTCATTCTATCGGCTTCTCAGTAGCCGAATATAACTTTTTTATGCTTTTTGTAAGTGGATGCGTGCGATTATATTGGCTTTGCAATAATTGGTATTCGAAACGAATCAAGTGTGAATTCGTTGGGAAAATATGAATTGGCAAAATGTGAGAACATGGAAAATCGACCAAAAACCCAAATTGGCAACAAACTGATGCGACGCAGTTATTCTTTTTATTTCATGTTCGTTCGATTGATATTAACCTTATTATTGAAAAGCACATATAATACACACATAGGCATACTGGCACACCAGAAAAACGGCACCAAACAGAACGGGCCATTCTGAATCCGCAAATATGACATACCTTTATTGGTGTTTGATTTCACGAGATTTGGCGTTGAATTGACAGGCGGCACCTTAATCGAATTGATAGCTGCCTTGAAGTTCTGGCTGAGCACGTTATTTGGATACGATGGTGATATACATGATGGCGGTGTTACATGCTGCTGCACATGTCAAATAAAATACAGAAAGAGAAAGAGAATATGAAATGAAAAAGATATATTTCGAATATATTAATGTGTTTTTTTCGTCGTTTTTTCATTTGTTCGATTTCAATCATTTCCGAATGAATGAAATGTCAACCGAATGAAAATTCCACTGCTTGTATTCAGTGTATTTAGGGTAGTAGTGATGATCGCGGTGGTGGTGAATGGAATAACATCTTGATTTGTTTGAATAATGTGCTATGTATTGACATACCTCTGTGGAATTTTGTGTACAAGAACATGGTTGTCGTTGGTGGATGGGGCATTGAGTTTGCTGTTGTGATACCGCATAAGCTTGTAAAGCATTTGCCGCATTCATGGAATACGTTCGAGATGGCTGTTGATAAGGAGGTGGTGGCGGTTGATTTTGCACAGTTACAACGGGATTGAATCTGTAACAGAGAGAACAACGAAAAATGCCATGAATTTAATATAATGGAATCGGGAACATTTTTTTGACGATGAAACATTTTCTTTCTTCATGTGAATTTTCTGCCATAAAAGTATGTAGTCATAGTAATGAAAATGAATAATTTACTCTACATTTTACGTAGATTCCATCCGTCATACATGAGATGCTCTGCCTATGAGCAGAAAAACAAAATCAACTCACCCTTGCATAAAGTCGTTTTGAATATTCAGATCGTCGGCCAACGAGCCCGCTAATTGATCCAGCGTCGGGCACTGATTAATTTGAATGGCTCCATCAGTGGTTCCTTGCAGGTTATTGCACCCAAGTGAATTCGTGTCAAAGTCCTGAGATATTGTTGTGTATTGATTCCAGCTGGGATCCAAATCGATAACGGATGGTATTGGACTCAGCCGACCAGCCGAACTGGCATTCGATGAGGCTCTTTGCCGAAAATCGGGCGACAATTGAAACCCGGTGCTGTAAATCAATTTGAAAAAGGAAAAGAGATGAAGAAAATGATTATTAACTACGTTCGTATACCATTCCGATGGCCAAATATAAATTGAAGCAATTTTCTCTTAATTTATTGGCACAATTTATTAATTCATTTGGTTTGGTTTGGAGTGCGAGTGAGAGAAGGAGAGTGGACGGAAAATAAACGGACAAAACGGGTAAATTAAAAACAAGACCATTGAACAATGCAATTAGAAAGTTTTTTTTTCCTTTTCAAGAAAAATTAAGGTCAATCTAATTGAAACTTGTCGGTCGAAACTTACTTGAGGAGCGGACTGTTTGGAAACAGATCTAGACCTTCACTGATACTGCTACAAAAGGCAACGACGACAATGACAACGAGGAGGAGAAGAGGATTAGAGAAAAAAAAACAGTTACTCAAGCCTGCTTGGATGGTACTTAGCTATAAAGCGTTATTATCAATATATTTACCTGCTGGGCGAAGAAGCTTCGTTCATTCCAGACAAACCTGAATCGAAAAGAGAAACAAAAGAAAATTAGGAAGAAAAATAAGTTACGGATGAAAAAGAATGGCTTAAAAAAGGTACTAAGATTGCCATCATGTACTTTCGGAATTGGCTTTACTTACTTGCAAGTCCGCCATTTTTCAAACTTTCCACCTGCTTTTTCACACGGCCACGGCGTTTCTCATATTTCGATGTTTCCATCGATGCGGCGCGTCTGCGAACTGATTTCCCTTTTTTTCCAAACGAAATTCAAAAGTTAAAAATGGAATCAAGTGCACAGACGTAACTGAGCGAATTATTTCAACGACGGAATACAAAACAGATGAGAGCAGAGCGGAGCAAAGAGAAAGAGCGAGTTACTATGAGTTGAATTGTGATTTTGATTATTCCAATTTAATTGCCATAGAAACTGGTTTGCGTCTTATGCGCGTCCATTATGAAAATTGAACACCCTCTTCTGAAAAGCATTTCGGATGGCAACCGAAGCCGGTTGCTAGGCTATGCCATAAATGAAAATGTGATGATGAGGTGAGTTGGCTGCAATCAGAACTTTTTTTTTGCTCGTTTGTTCCTCAGTTTATTCTTCGAAACAGTTGAATCAGTTCCGGAAATTGTTCGAGATAAAATTGGGCATGGAGTAAATTTGATTGGGCCCGATGAAAGGAAAAAAAAACAAGAGGAAAAAAAAATTGCAAATGAGGTGCTTCGCCTTTAGAAAATATCGTCATTTCTTCCCACACTTAATACAGGGTATTGAAACCTAATGAAAATATTTTCGGAACACGAAATCTTCAATGTGCTTGAAATTGAAGGTCGAGTGCAGTAATCGCAGCGATCGCAGCAATCGACAGAATTCACGAGCAGTTGTGGATCATTTCGTGTTTTTCTTTCTTGTATACAAATCAAATTATATTAATCTCAAACTCGTGTAGATTTTACACCGAGGGGCAAATCACTCTCAAGTAATTTGTAATAGAGAAAGTAATCGAGAAAGTAATTTACGTGAATTTACGAGATTTTTACACGTAAATTACTTTCTCGAGTACTTTCTCTATTACAAATTACTTGAGAGTGATTTGCCCCTCGTTTCACACAGTCAACGGAAAAAAGAAACAAACACACACACAAATTTGTTTAATCGTGAGGTAATATGATTGAGTTTTTCAAGCCAAACTCAGACATTGTTGCAAGCTTTGTTGGAAAAACAAAACTCTTCAGTGGTGTCGAGTGCGCGACGACCAGAGTGAATGATAAAGTCCATCTTTCATCGGCCTGAATATAATTTGGGTAATAAACGGCTCAAGGTCAAATAGGCACTTTGAATTAAGCTAATATGATATAAACCTCATTTGGGTGGATTTTTCAGGGAATAAGAGCCGTTCATTTTATTCACATTTTGGCTTAGCTCGGCTTCATCCGTGTTCGTAAAAAAGAAACGTTTTTTTCTCTCTTTCGCTAATTACTGCCAGTTGCATAATTACCTGGTTTTGCGTCAGGGTTCAGCATCCACCAACTCGATTTGCCGGTTCCTTCATTCTGCACGCGCATGAATCGATTATGTAACGATAAATTATGCCGGATCGAATTCTATTTCGGGGAAAAATGAAAATTAAATTTTCGATTATAAATGAAATTTATTTTAGAATGAACATGTTTCGGCAAATTTCCCTTGGAGAGAGTGTGATTTGATGTTGTGAGTGCATTTAAATGCTACATATCTATGGGTGAGATTGAGAGTGGAGTATGTTTTTTCTTCGATTTATATTTTTGAAAAGGCGAGTATGTTTTCTGATGATTCTGTTGGCGTTAAAGTAGAGTATGTTGTAGTACCGTCTAGCCTCCGCGGTCTTCATGGTTTTCGCGCAACTGATAAAAGATAACAACATAGTGTCTTCGGCAAAGTTGTAGTACTTGAGGTCTTCTCTAACTAAGATGAAGACAGTTATCTCTTATCTCTTATCAGTTGCGCGCAAATCGCGCACATAAAAAAGCAAATTTTATATAGAACTTTTTTTTTTCTTATCATTTTTCGCGCTTTTCGCGGAACTGATAAGAGATAAGAGATAACTTTCTTCAGCTTAGTTATAGAAGACTTCAAGTACTACAACTTTGCCGAAGACACTATGTTGTTATCTTTTATCAGTTGCGCGAAAACCATGAAGACCGCGGAGGCTAGACGGTACTACAACATACTCTACTTTAACGCCAACAGAATCATCAGAAAACATACTCGCCTTTTCAAAAATATAAATCGAAGAAAAAACATACTCCACTCTCAATCTCACCCATAGA
>NW_022601989.1:0-1470 GCF_009176505.1 Sitodiplosis mosellana | reverse complement strand
AAAAAAAAAACACAGAACGATGAAAAGCAAAGAATCAAATATCCTTTTGCCAACTCATTCAATTTCTACCGAATTTCACACACATAGTAAATACAATGCAGTCGCTCTTCTTTGTAAATGGAATTGGAACGCAGCAGCTTGGATGGAAAATCAGGAATCAGAAGATAAAGAAGAAAAAAAAAGAGAAAAAAAGACTTATTGTTATCGTGTTGTAACATATCTTTGTGTTTGTGTGTGATATATTGGCGCAATCCATACCGATTACGCATATTATTTACAAATTCACACCGAAAATCACTGCCGAACATCGTACACCTATATCATCGCACCGAACAGCGATACATAAAACCATTGTGTTTGCGTATTTGGTGGCGATAATGTAGATTATATTATTTGTGAGTTTGAATTGTGTGTTTGATGTTCGGATTTTAGTGTTGAGATTTTGTGAACGAAGACTGGGTTTCGATTGCAATGGCAGAGTAAAGCATCGACGAGTGTAGCCGAGTGGAGAACGGCAAAGTAAAGCATAGCATACCATACCATTGCATTAGCCAAGCGTAAAGAATGTGAGAACGGGAAAAAAAATCAAGCAAAAAAAGGCGTTCGATTGAACGATTGAAAAATCAGGGCAAACGAAGAACCCAGTTAGAAAAGTAAATTGAATGTAAAGTTTGCATCGTACACACACAAACATGCCCGAACAAATACACATATGTCTGCTACGGCAAACAAACGAAAAAGTGTCACTTTTTTGTCGGGTATTTACATTGTTCGTGCATGTTTGTGTGTGTACGATGCAAACTTTACATTCAATTTACTTTTCTAACTGGGTTCTTCGTTTGCCCTGATTTTTCAATCGTTCAATCGAACGCCTTTTTTGCTTGATTTTTTTTCCCGTTCTCACATTCTTTACGCTTGGCTAATGCAATGGTATGGTATGCTATGCTTTACTTTGCCGTTCTCCACTCGGCTACACTCGTCGATGCTTTACTCTGCCATTGCAATCGAAACCCAGTCTTCGTTCACAAAATCTCAACACTAAAATCCGAACATCAAACACACAATTCAAACTCACAAATAATATAATCTACATTATCGCCACCAAATACGCAAACACAATGGTTTTATGTATCGCTGTTCGGTGCGATGATATAGGTGTACGATGTTCGGCAGTGATTTTCGGTGTGAATTTGTAAATAATATGCGTAATCGGTATGGATTGCGCCAATATATCACACACAAACACAAAGATATGTTACAACACGATAACAATAAGTCTTTTTTTCTCTTTTTTTTTCTTCTTTATCTTCTGATTCCTGATTTTCCATCCAAGCTGCTGCGTTCCAATTCCATTTACAAAGAAGAGCGACTGCATTGTATTTACTATGTGTGTGAAATTCGGTAGAAATTGAATGAGTTGGCAAAAGGATATTTGATTCTTTGCTTTTCATCGTTCTGTGTTTTTTTTTT
>NW_022601988.1:650-1200 GCF_009176505.1 Sitodiplosis mosellana | reverse complement strand
GTACAAATTCAAATTGCTATATTTTTGAAATTCATGAATATTTTTTTATGAAACCTCTCTGATTTACTATTGAAACGTTGTAGAAACTATGCACAAAATATCAAGAGTGCAGGTGTTTCCGAAATATGTTAATGAGTCCACCAAAAATGGTCAATTTGTATGAAAAATACCTAGTGGTTCCAAACTTTTGCACGGTAGTGTACATTTCTGTCGTGTATAAGATTTGAAGAAGCGCAATTGACGTCCAAAGTCAAAAAAAAAACATTTACGTTGCTTCGGTTGATATTTGCTCAATTTCTTTGAAGATGATCTTACTTGGGGTTTGATAGAATAGAGTTTATCATGGGAAGGTGGCATCTGAAAATAAATTGCCTTGTATAACGGATCGCCTGGTGTGGTTATGGAAATTAGGAATCCTTGGAAATATCTCCCGCAATAACCATCATGATCGCTTGTGCGAGTAAAAAAACTCAATTCAAGCCCACTTTCCCGACCCGAACGAAGCATGCGCATCGGATACTCTTTTCCGGTAAACTCTTCGTTATATCCA
>NW_022601988.1:0-550 GCF_009176505.1 Sitodiplosis mosellana | reverse complement strand
GTACAAATTCAAATTGCTATATTTTTGAAATTCATGAATATTTTTTTATGAAACCTCTCTGATTTACTATTGAAACGTTGTAGAAACTATGCACAAAATATCAAGAGTGCAGGTGTTTCCGAAATATGTTAATGAGTCCACCAAAAATGGTCAATTTGTATGAAAAATACCTAGTGGTTCCAAACTTTTGCACGGTAGTGTACATTTCTGTCGTGTATAAGATTTGAAGAAGCGCAATTGACGTCCAAAGTCAAAAAAAAAACATTTACGTTGCTTCGGTTGATATTTGCTCAATTTCTTTGAAGATGATCTTACTTGGGGTTTGATAGAATAGAGTTTATCATGGGAAGGTGGCATCTGAAAATAAATTGCCTTGTATAACGGATCGCCTGGTGTGGTTATGGAAATTAGGAATCCTTGGAAATATCTCCCGCAATAACCATCATGATCGCTTGTGCGAGTAAAAAAACTCAATTCAAGCCCACTTTCCCGACCCGAACGAAGCATGCGCATCGGATACTCTTTTCCGGTAAACTCTTCGTTATATCCA
>NW_022601987.1:0-6573 GCF_009176505.1 Sitodiplosis mosellana | reverse complement strand
TCCGAAATGGTGGAGCAGGATCGTTTGTCCATAGCCAGCTCCATAGCATCAAGCGTTATATTTCCTGCAAGACTTTGACTTGTTACGAAAATTAGAATGAACAAAAACTATGAACACTCATCTACCTCGATTGATATACATGTTTTGGGAATATTGTGAATAGAAGAGTCATTCAAGTTTATTCATAAAAAATTATGTTTTTTTCAACATTTCTTTACAAAAACTAGCCACATCCCAGTTTATCTGAAACTTAATTGAAGTCACTTATTCGGCTGGAATGAAAGATTGAAGCCACAGTATATAAATTGACGAAAACATTAGGTTGCTTTAGGCAGATCACACACAAGCAAATCCCCGTACAAATTTCCCATCTTTTGTTCCGATACGGAGTATCACGCATACACTCTTAACAGGAGTAAAAATCAGACTTTTGTACGGGGATTCGCTTGTGTGTATGTTGGTTGTAGAGTGTTTTGAGTTCAACATTAGACCATAATTTGAAACGTAAGGTAAACAAATGAGACTGGCTGAATAAAGTTTGAACTTTTTAAATCACAAGCTCAATAGATGGCTATATCACATATCAGTGTGTTTATACAATATAAAAACTTGAAAATCACAGATAGGTTTCATTATTTTAATACATTTGGTCCTATATATCATATCCCTATAAGAAACCCCGTGTGAAAAAATAGTATCAGTCAGGGAACAAATTGTCAGTTCTTTGAGTTAAAATTGTGTGGTTTACAATTTATCTTTCAGCATTGTCATTTTCATAATACATTTTCAAACAATATCTGTTTTTTTTTCTTTCAAAAAAGCTTCCAAAATTGAATCTACGTTGTTAAACACTTCGTTTTAGCCTCGACACATTAAACATGCTAAATACAATTGATAATGTCAGTAAGAATAGTAAAATATAACAGAATTATACAAATTAAACATATTAAAAAAAATTAAACATGCTACAAATTAAAAATGAGTACGATGGATACGCGTTATTTAGTAAAATTTTATATATAAAATGATTAGGCCCCTAGATCAATCTTGATCTTGTCTGGTTGAAGAATTCTTTGCATTCGCGAAGGAATCGCAAAATTACTTCGGAAGTCTTGTGATTTGAGCACAATGTGTACAGCAGTCGATATCCGTTTTGCAGCAAACGCTGTTGATTGAATGATTGTCAATGGAATACCTTCCATTTATCTGTCAAATGTCATTGACTTTCCAGCTGTATGTAAATAAAAATACGTCAACAGATATCAACATTTGGATGATTTTCCTAATCGATATTTAAATGAAATTTGTTCTATCTTTTCGAAACATTCAATAGAATTTTCAATGGAAGATTATTGATTTTGAACTAGTAAAAAGTGAAAAGTTCACTTGTATCCATTGTTTATTATGCATAATATCCATCATTCCAAATCATCGTAAATAAAATGTCCATTTTCTTTGTCAAACTGTATAAAGAAAGCGTAAATAATGTTCATATAATAGGAAATCTAGTGAAATTGATTGAAATTCAAATTGAGTTCAATTTTAGGAAAATGGATGAAAGGAAACAACGTGTGAAGCAAGCGCGTGCTTCAGTACGGCTTAGTACCCAAGGAGAGAATCGTGCAAGGCGAGAAAGAGTAACGCTGGAGAACTTGTTTTATGAAAGTTTCAACGAAGAGCTACCGTATCCACTAACTGAGATTCCATTACACCGACATGAAGATTATCACATACCATTTAAAACGGCTAAATGGCAAGAATGGGTATGCAAATCTCATATTTTTTACATCTAAGTAGAATATAACTTGAATTGTTTTCTATCTCTTTAAGTGGGGAGAAGGATTTTACAGAAGAGATGGGAATGATACACCGAGAAGTCTGGAGCCAGAAGTGACTGCGCTCCAAGAGCTATTCGCTGGAGTTAAGCGTAGACATCAGGAGAATAATCTTCAGTGGCGTAAAGATCTTACGGAATATTTACTGGTAGTAGAAACAGCGTGTTCAAAACCGCCTGAATTGTCAGACGAATACATAAACTTTCCTGGAACATTTGACATACCGTTCAAAAGCGATGAATATAAATACTGGGTATGATTTACATTTTAATTCGATAAATTCACGTTTTATTAAGTCGAGTTTGATTCATTTTAGTGGGATCGGTGTATCTATGATGAAAATAATATACCTACTTATATGTATGAAAATTAGAATGAACAAAAACTATGAACACTCATCTACCTCGATTGATATACATGTTTTGGGAATATTGTGAATAAAAAAGTCATTCAAGTTTATTCATAAGAAAATTATGTTTTTTTTTCAACATTTCCTTACATAGCAGTTATTCGAATATTACAGTTTGGTCGACAATTACAAACAACATTGATATTCATTTCACAATTTTTTTTCACTTGTTCAACTCGTTGAAATGCCGAAACAAATGTATACGCACACACAGCACCATCTCGTTCTGTCAAACGGTCGCTGTCAATGGAATGCTTTCCATTCAACTGCCAAATGTCATTGGCTTTCCAGCGTATTGCTCCATGTAAATAAACATAAAAATAATACGTCGACAAGTCTCACTTCGACGATTATTATAGACGAATTCCAATATTTAAATCAAACTTGTTTTGTCTGTTTAAAAAAAAAACACTCAAATAAAATTCTCAGTGAATGATTATTGATTTTGAAATTAATCATTGTATTCACTCGAAATGTCTTCTGACGAGCAGAAGAAGCAATTGCTGGCGCAAAAATTCTTTCGAAGTTTGAAAAGTAAGCAAAAATCCCCCAAGACCGAGCATACAGCTGTTTCTCCGAAAAAGTCAAAAATGTCTACAGCCAAAACAGACGGACAAAGCCAAGAAAGTGAAGTAGATTTAACAAAGTAAGTGTTTGGCAAAATGGATCGGTTTTTCACCATTTTCAAATGGTATTTACCTCCAATTTTTACCAATTTTAGTCGAGCCATTGAAGAGATTCAACGTGAAACTCAGCGTGCATCGAGATTGGCCGAAGAAATTGGTCCGAGTGGTTGGCGTATGAAAACACAACGAACAAACAAACGGTTTTTGGCCAATACAATGCGATCTGTGCTGAGTCACAATGAACGAACTAGTGTCAAGTATACAAAAGAGTCGAAGCGAAAATTTGAAGAACTTTCGAAACGGCCACCGAAATTCGGAACACGACTACATTCATTCCAGTCATCGGACGAAAGAATGAACAAAGAAAAGAATTCTACAGATTCGTCAACGAGATGATCCACAATTTTCGCTCGAACCAACTGTCATAGTTTGGACATTTCTCTAAAGCAACTTTGCCTTTTTTTCTAATTTTAAGTTCATTTTACACAGAAAAAAAATCTTTAAAAAAATGCATAAACGGTGCAGAAAACAAAGAATTAAAAATTAAAAAAAAACACGTTAAAAGTTTTGTACATGGAAATGTTTTGTTTATCGTTTGGTCCATTCCAGAATGTTGTTAACAACGGCAATACTACATGTGAGAGTTCAAGTCGGGTTGTCATAGTGCATGTTTATTTGTCTACTGGTATTGCTGTTGTTATTGACATTTGCACACAGAGGGTTTTATTGTTTGTGTTGTGTGGTAGCCAAACAAGCGTGTTACTTGTTGAATATTCGATACTTTTGCTCGACAAATGTGTGATAAATACACACGATTTTACTCAATGCTCAAATTTGTTAGTCTAATTATTGTGGTGAAAAAGATGCTGTTCATTTGAATGTTGTTTAGTTACAAGTAAATCAGTCGAAATGGAGGTGAACACCGAAACAGATGCAACGCTTAAAGAGCGGGTCAATGATATTCTCGACAGTTTGAATGCGTTACCCGATGGTGACGATATTGACGTGAACAAATGTGATATTTTATTTACAATCATATCAATTGCCAGCCGCGTTATGAGCATCATTTCCACTTTGCTGTTGGCATTACATTATTTCCATGGTGACAAAGTTCATCACTTCACATGGACCATGTGCTGTTTCATCATTCCAATGTTTGTCACGATGTTTCTTCAATTGTCGATGTGAGTCAATTAGATCGGATAGATTTTCGAACTTTTCTATTATTGCCAATGTGTTCCTCTTTTGAATTCCATTCTTTAGCTATTCTGAGGATCGAAGAGAAGGAGCAATTCGGAAATTGAATATTTTCGAAATCTTTTGGTCGGTCATCATTTTTCCAATCGTATTTCGGTAAGCATATCTGCTACATTCAACAGAGAAGACCAACTAATCAGCAATCTTTAATATCAATCAGGTACTGGAAAACACTGATTTACACGCTGAAATGTAAGCGAGCCGAATTTCGAAATGATCGAGAAGAGCAGAAGAAGTGGTATGCCCGGCTAGTCAATGAAGACAGTGATGTGGCTCTTGTGAGAATATTCGAATGTTTCTTAGAGGCAGCTCCGCAGAAAATACTCCAAATTTCGATTATTTTGTCTGGAGAAGAGAAAATCAGCAGTAAGTATTAATAGCATAATTTGGACCGTCGTTTGAATACATCTAAAATTTAATGCAAATATTTGAATTTTTAGCTCCACAAATGTTGAGCTTGTGCAGTTCAATGTTTAGCATGGCTTGGTGTATCGCTTCATATCATCGCTGTATTCGACTATCTCAATTGGATAAAATTAACATTTCATGGATTGGAAGCATTGTGCAGTCGAGTTGGCATTTAACCATTACTGGTAAAATTCACTGAATCATATTTGCATTCCATTTGATTACTGATTTCATTTCCGTCTTTCTTATCTCCGATTCTAGTATCTCGAATTTTATCCATAGCGATAGTAGCGAGTTTGTTTCCAAAGCTGTACGTATACCCAACATATCTCAATACCACGGTTTTTGTGATATTTAAACCGAATTTAATCACTATGAAATTATACAATTTAAATTTTCTTTTTACAGGACATTGCTGTGTTTCTCAATTCATGCAATCCTAATGGGACTATGGGTATTCATTTTCGATCGGTCACCATTCTGTTCGAATTCATTGATTCACAGTTTGTTTTTCTCGCTCATTTTGGGCTTTGTGTTCATTTTCAATTATATTCTGCCAAAAGCACGACCGACTCGCTATCGTTACGCCACATTCTATTCGATTTGCTTTCTGGAAAATATCATTTGTGTGGTTCTCTATGTGACATTCTCGAAAGAAGAAGACAAACAAGAAGACTATTTCCTTATCCTGTGCATTATGTCAATCGTTCCATTCATTGTGGGTGTATTTTTCATGGTACTCTACTATTTATGGTTTCACCCAAATCTGGTGAGCCGTCGCATATACCACGATGAAGAAAGAGAAAAAGAAATGCAGATATTTTCATCGTCAGCTGATCCAGCCGCACCAGTATCGACAGCATAGTTTCACGTGCATTGGAGCCGGAGCATCCAACAGAAGACACATGTCTTGTATTGACATCATCATCATTCATATTCTGTATTATTCGACAGTATTTTTGATAGGAAAACTAATTGTAACGAACGAACAAACTTCTTGAAATGAAATAAAGACCATAGTACAAATGTCTGATATTTTTTGAATTCTTTGGTTACAAGTGAATTGAAGCCACTTATTCGGCAAGAATGGAAGATTAAACAAATTTATTACACCGTTTTTAAGGTGGTGATCATAACCTACAGTATTTCAAATGCAATTGATGTAATTTACTATGACAAATTCATTCAATAAGATTTCTCTATAAAAAGGATTGCAATTTGAGAGAATTTACAAAGACAAGGAGTTCATTTATAATTATTTACTGTTTTTATCCGGGCCGGTTTAGTTTTCTATGTACGTATAGATGACGATCAAACAAGCTCATCTTACCTGCTCAACGATATGCGTCATCCAGCCATTGCTTAATCACTTGTCTCTACAATTCATTTTATGCTACTACTGCTTGTCATTTTTGTGAGTGCATTGTCCTTTGTGTTCAGTTTTTTTTTCAAGTCATTAGTGAGAATAGTAACTACATTTGCTGTATGATTGTTGTGTACATTCTGCCCATCGTAAGAAATCCAGTGAAATTAATTGAAATTTAAATTGAGTTCAATTTTAGAAAAATGGATGGAAAAAAAAACGTGTAAAGCAAGCGCGTGCTTTATTACGGCTTACTAAGAAAGAAGCGAATCGTGCAGGGCGAGAAGCAGGGACGCTGGTGAACTTGTTTTATGAAAGTTTCAACAAAGAGCTACCGTATCCACTAACTGAGATTCCATTACAACCACATGGAGATTATCACATACCATTTAAAACGGCTAAATGGCAAGAATGGGTATGCAAATTTCCATCCTCGCCTAATACCATAGATTTTACATGTAAAATAACAACAAGAAACGACAAAAGTGACCTCTCGTAGCGGCACAGTTGAAACTAACGAAACAAACATAATTGAACATGTCATTTTCATGTTCAGTGTTGGTTCTGTTGTTTGCCGTATAGCCGGAGAGAGATGTTGCTTAGTGGCATTGAATGACATTCAACACTCATGCAAATCTCATATTTTTTTACATCTAAGTAGAATATAACTTGAAT
>NW_022601986.1:0-2149 GCF_009176505.1 Sitodiplosis mosellana | reverse complement strand
TTGATGTCCGGTTTCACTAATGTTGGCTTCGACATTTTGCTTTGAAAAGAACAAAATAGGATTTTCGATTAAAGCAAACTAATTTTTGCAAAATAATTTGTTTTGGTTTGACTAATATTCATATCAAAGAAATGTAATATTTATGAACATTATGATCATAATTATATATATTATATCTCGAGATTTATCGGGATTTGTTCAATTGTTGGAACGCAATTAAAGAAATTGAAACAAGATATCTGCAGTAATTCGTTCTTAAATTTTGATTGCATTGCATCCAAAAGGAAAAAAATGAATAATTTTTCGAATAAAATACAGAAAAATCGCTTCACCTCAAGTTTAAATGCGCGTCTTGATGATATAATCACAGTATTGCAACTATTTATTGTGCACTTGGCAAACCAATCTCAACCTATCAATTAATTCTATCAAACTAACTGTTCGCTCTGTTTGTTTTGCATTATATACGATAATAGAAGTGCAACAAAAGTGTTATACGGTGATGTCAAACGTAATTTGTGGGCAAAAATGACACGTACATTTGACATTTGAAATGTTTTCTTCTTTGTATTTATTGCACATGAAAACCACAAGATAGACTGATAAGGGTGTGCATTATTCGTTTCTCTATCAAATCGCATGAGGAGATTCAAAATGATGATACGTGAATAAAAACTTCAACATGATGTATGTTTTATTCAATGATTGTTTTGTTTGTTAATTTTCATTAGACTCAAGTAAAAAGAACCACATTAAGAAGAAACAGAAGCCTAAATTTCAAACAATATATTTCATTTGGAAGCCAAATAAGTTATTTTTTCCCGGATAATGAACTCTCAATTTGATCCCATAAATATCTCTTCAAAAAAAATTCATTTTGAATTTTGAACCAAATGCGTTTGCTGAACTTAAATTCCACAGCGAACACTATGCAAACGTTAGTACATACAGTATTATATGTAATCTGGTATACGTACAATTGGAGTATTGACTATACTTTGTGTTGAGATATAGATGTTTTTATGTTTAAAATTTGGTATTTGGAGTTCGAATGAAAAAAGTCCAATTGAATACTGTTCACTGTTTCTATGAATGAAATTGATAGTTAAATTACCAGAATTACATTTGATAAACCACTCAATATGCTTAGTGTGGAATGTTTGTGATATTCCCTCTCCTTTTAAGTACACCGAATACCGGCAACGAATATAACAACACTAACATAAAATTGTTTATTTTTTATTTTTTAATGAACAAACAAAGCAAATAAGTTAAACATATTTGCGGCTTTATTAATCTTTGTACAAAGTACATGCTTCAAGCATGAATTCGGAGTACTGGACAAATTTCTTTGTAAACCGAGGATTGTTTTTATTGAACAAAAATGATTTTCCTCATCAAAAATCATTGTGAAAAAGAATTTATTCTTTGAAATCCAGAGTACGGATGACTTTGGCTGGATTACCAGCAACAACAACGTCCGATGGAACATCTTTAGTGACAACGGATCCAGCACCAACCACAACGTTATCACCAATCGTGACACCTGGACAAATAATGGCGTTTCCACCGATCCAAACATTGTTGCCGATTTTCACCGGGAATGCCAATTCATAGTACTCGTCGTCATCTTTACGGTATTTTGGATTGAGTGGATGAGTAGCTGCGTAGATTTGAACACCTGGTGCCAATAAACTTAACGAAAATTATTATAATTAATTTTAAATTTCTTTTGCATATAAAGTAATTAATACTAAAAGTAAATAAGATTGAATAATAGCCACCAGTTATCGCCTATTGTTATCGGCGCACAATCGAGGAACACACAGTTGAAATTGGCTTCCACATTGTTTCCAAGTGTTAAATTGTAGCCATAATCCACACGAAACGGTACTTCAATGAAAATTTTCTTGTCACGACAAGCTGGGTTTAGGAGTTCCTCAAGAATTTTTCTTCTTCCTGCTTTATCACCAACCTCCGAATCGTTGTACTTTCTGATGAGTTGACGTGCATTCGCTCTCTCATTGGCAAGCTGTGGATTTCCAGGACGATACGGGTAACCAGCAATCATTCTCTCCTTCTGTGTCAAATGCTCATACTCTTTGATGTCCGGTTTCACTAATGTTGGCTTCGACATTTTGCTTTGAAA
>NW_022601985.1:0-2986 GCF_009176505.1 Sitodiplosis mosellana | reverse complement strand
GCAACATTTGAACACGGCACTTGCTAGATTACACCCTGATAAGGTGCGATGTAGCATTTTTTTGCTAGATTGCACCTTGAAAGTCTACTTTCAATTTATGTTATCACGGCGCATTATAAAAGTGATAAAGTAACGGTTATATTGTTTATTTGACTGAAATTCTTGTTGAAATGGCCATTCAAACCGCTGCTATTAAACAGCTGAACTGATTGCTCGAATCATATTTTATAAAACTTCCAAAAAAGAGAAATTTATTGCATAATCGTCGAAACAAAAAAAAAATTCCTTAATTCGATTTTAATTCATACATTTCTTTTCATAACGTAATATACATGATTTCCTTCAATTCTATGATTGTTTGACCTTGTGCGTTGATTTCGCGCCAAACAAAACAAATACTAGGGCTCTTATCAATTTAGTGAGCAAAAAGACACAGAAAGCGATAACACCACAAATGAATGCCCACACATCTAAATTATACAGCTTATAGAAAGGCAATTCGACGGCGACACTTCTCAAGTGTGGAGCACCTTTATTTTTGGCCACGTGCTTGACCCAAAACTTTCCTGTTTCCAATGGTGTTAGCGGCTGATCTCGGAATCTATCGGAAATTAGTTTCGCTTGCTCGGCATAACTGCAAATTGACGTCAAATATTTAGTGAAATTCCAATTTAAGTTACGCATATAATCGTGTTCACCTTGGATTACTGAGCACTTTATCAACAGCTGTCGTTATTTTGTCAGCCGTTAGCGATTGAATTGGTACGGATTGAGCATATCCTCTTTGTTGAGCCAAATACATACTGGAATAATGTGATATTTTAATATATCATAAACAATTTCCAAAATGCTATTTTTAATTCATTACTTCAGATATTGATCGAAAAAGAACGGAATTCCAACCAGTGGCTTGCCAAAGTGAACAGCCTCTGAAAATGGAACACATTGATTGCAAGCAAATCGTATATGGAATTCGAAATGTGTGTATTACCAGTTGTACTCAATAGGCCGCCATGAGTAACAAATAATTTAATATTCTTGTGTGCCAAAATCGATTGCTGGTTGAACCAAGATTCGACCAACACATCCGCTTCCTTGTGCGATGTAATGACGATGTGCTCATCACTCTTGATTAAAATTCTATAATTTGGATATGCTTTGAATGCATTTGTAATTGCGTTGAGCTTTTGTTCTGGCAACTTATTTATAAGAACATTTGATCCAAGTGACACAAAAATCGCACCATCTTTGGCTTCATCTAGAAATGTTTGTATTCTCAGAGCCAGCGGTTCGATTTCTTTCTGAATTTGCATGCCACCGACCTCAATCATATTCGGTGCATACGGCCGTGGTGTTCCGAGCGTCACATGAGTGTTCAACAGAACTAGCGACACATTTCGTCGGATTTCCTCCAGAGATGGCCAATTTTTTGCTTTTGGAAACAGGTGTTCCATTTGTTTTTGCTGATTAGGTATGAAATAGACCGGATGTACGATGTCTTCAAACCAAAACGACAATGAGTTGTACATTCGTTGCCAGAATGTCATTCGATCGGTGAAATGGTTAAGTGTAAATGGCACATAAGATGCAAATATTGGAGTTCCAACTAAATCAGTGGTCCATTTGTTGGCGCCAAATGCGGAGATTGCAACAATAGGCGCATTATAATGCATGCCAAGCCCAAGCAAAGCATCGTTAAGATTTGTTTCTACAACGACAACATCGAAATGTTGCTTGATTTTAAGGAAATCTTGCAGATTTCGACTGGAAACGGTCCACTTTGTAAAATTCATTCCCGCTTCATACCACGCAAATGTCATATCCCAAAAGAACAAATTCGCAAAGTCCATGAAATTATCTTTGGCCATATCTATCATGGAAAACAAACAATTTTAGTACACAGGCTTTTTCCAAGTATTTTATCAAATAAAATATTACATTTTTGTGTTTCTACCCAATTGTGCTCAAGAAACACTTCTTTATAGTTTTTGATTGGTGTTTTCTCTTTGAATGGACTGATCACAGTCACTTCATGACCATCTTCAGCTAATCCTTTCATTAAATTTTGACCTATGTAATAATGAGACCTCGATGGAATCGGAAGAATCGCCAAAAACTTATAACTGTCCACATTTTCGTTTAGGATATACAAAATTAAAAACACTGAGAACAACTTCATTTTACCCGAACTCAACTGATTGAAAACTCAACACGAAATAAGCAGTAGCTGTTGTGAAAGGGGCTTATAAATAACTACAAATAGTTTGATAAGAATATTCAATTAAGTGTGATTGAGTTGATAAGGTCGCCATCAAAGTCACGCGGAAAGTCAGCTGTGTTAATTTATCACTTCCTGAACCAAGTGAAGTGGTTTATGTTTAGTACTTGCGTCAAACGACTCCGGAAAAACACTTATTATTTGTAAACACAAAATCGAAATTTCGTTTGAAATCACCTTATTGTTTTTGCATTGAATTGATTAAAATATATCTGAGATGGTTGGGTCATTTCCTTAATGTCAAATGCAGAAGAAACGATTTTTCGGATTTCTCAAATGTTTCTTATAGAACTAATTTGGTAGCAAAAGAGCAAGTTTTGGCATTTTCACGTTTGGTGTGTTCGATAAT
Organism: Sitodiplosis mosellana; assembly: GCF_009176505.1. Lineage (NCBI taxonomy): Eukaryota > Metazoa > Arthropoda > Insecta > Diptera > Cecidomyiidae > Sitodiplosis > Sitodiplosis mosellana. The sequence continues at coordinate 359 of NW_022601985.1, read as the reverse complement.
AAAAGGAATAGCAAAATCTCAATTGAATTTTTTCACGCTTTCTTTTTATTGATTTCAATGTTTCACTTTTCCACCATGAATTTTATACAGACGTTGTTTCACCATTAACGCAAATCAAAAATATTATATCGTATAATACACTCAATTTCAGAATCTCATGTCGAGTGTAATTTTTCTTTCGAATCATACAACTTTTTTTTGTTATATTTTCTACGTATTAATACAATCCAATTAAAAATGTGTTCATCATTCTGACATTATTTGCACTTGTTTACATTTTGTCATCCATATATTTTTTTTATTCATACATACGCAACATTTGAACACGGCACTTGCTAGATTACACCCTGATAAGGTGC
>NW_022601984.1:0-1199 GCF_009176505.1 Sitodiplosis mosellana | reverse complement strand
TTTTACTATTGCCACGTCGAACAAAACATTGCCGAACAATGGGAACAATTGAAATTGAACAATACTTACAAACCTTCAACTTGTTGTGAGATTTCGGAAGAGCAATGGGAATTGATTTCGTGGTATTTTTTGCGTGTTGGAAGCCATATAAATGTAACGGAAATAGTTCGTGAAGTGGATTTTGATAAGCAGACCCTTTATATGAGTCATTTTGTAAAAGATCTTCATCTCCACACTGGACTAGAATATTATACTCATCAGATTCGATACAACGTCCAAAACAAACAAACGGATAAAAAAGATATTTTCAATGATAATACATATCAATGGCATCCAGAACTATCGAAGTATGGGAACTCTACCTATTACGTCGAAGAGGATAAGCTGAATATTCGAGCCCAAATCCTGAAGAAAAACTGGAACCGAGAAGACGAACCAGCGAGTGGAAGCGTAGTTTTGGCTACAAACATCAAAATTATCGACCATTTTCTAAGTGATAGAAAATCAAAGCACCCATTTCAGTCAAAACGAACGTATTATGTCATATTGATCTATAGAGAACCACTTATAGAAGATGACAATTGGGATCGATTGGCTAGCAGAATTTTAGCAAAACTGTGGAAAGTTCATGGCATATTGAATGCTATTGTTCTTGCCACTTGCAGACAAAATAGTGTAAGTAACTACATATATTTTAAATGATGAATAGCGATTAAGAATCAAAATTGACTGAATTGTAGGTTGGAATCTTTGATCCATTTGCAAATACACGCCAATTAAATATTACCGATCCAAATATCGATGAATGGGGAATCTATCGAAGCTTTCCCATAAAATACATCGACTATACTGACAACTGGATTATTCAAAAAGCATATTCTCTCAACGGGTTTCCACTAACTGTTTCAATATTTGAACGAGAGCCAACGATGGTGAGCAAAATTCCCAAATATTTTGGAGAGACGCATTACGCTCGAGGCATGAAAATGTCCGGCTATGGTGGTATCGATGGTTTTTTACTTGGAAGTTTATCCAAAGAAATGAATTTCACAGTGAATGCAATAATGCCCAAAGACATTTATACTAATGGATATAAAGTGGGTGGCGAGTTCACCGGGGCGCTTGGCGATGTACTATATGGCCGAGCTGATATTGCTTTCAATTCGCGATTTCTCATCAATTATGATACAAGTGATATC
>NW_022601983.1:0-2957 GCF_009176505.1 Sitodiplosis mosellana | reverse complement strand
GAAATTGAACAATACTTACAAACCTTCAACTTGTTGTGAGATTTCGGAAGAGCAATGGGAATTGATTTCGTGGTATTTTTTGCGTGTTGGAAGCCATATAAATGTAACGGAAATAGTTCGTGAAGTGGATTTTGATAAGCAGACCCTTTATATGAGTCATTTTGTGAAAGATCTTCATCTCCACACTGGACTAGAATATTATACTCATCAGATTCGATACAACGTCCAAGACAAACAAACGGATAAAAAAGATATTTTCAATGATAATACATATCAATGGCATCCAGAACTATCGAAGCATGGGAACTCTACCTATTACGTCGAAGAGGATAAGCTGAATATTCGAGCCCAAATCCTGAAGAAAAACTGGAACCGAGAAGACGAACCAGCGAGTGGAAGCGTAGTTTTGGCTACAAACATCAAAATTATCGACCATTTTCTAAGCGATAAAAAATCAAAGCATCCATTTCAGTCAAAACGAACGTATTATGTCATATTGATCTATAGAGAACCACTTATAGAAGATGACAATTGGGATCGATTGGCTAGCAGAATTTTAGCAAAACTGTGGAAAGTTCATGGCATATTGAATGCTATTGTTCTTGCCACTTGCAGACAAAATAGTGTAAGTAAATAACTACATATATTTTAAATGATGAATAGCGATTAAGAATCAAATTTGACTGAATTGTAGGTTGGAATCTTTGATCCATTTGCAAATACACGCCACTTAAATATTACCGATCCAAATGTCGATGAATGGGGAATCTACCGAAGTTTCCCCATGAAATACCTCGACCATACGGACAACTGGCTTGTCCAGAAAGATTATTCCCTCAATAGCTTTCCACTGACTGTTTCAATATTCAATCGACGTCCAACGATGGTACGCGAAATTCCAAAATATTTTGCACAGACTCATTACGCTCAAGGCATGAAAATGTCCGGCTATGGTGGTATCGATGGTTTTTTACTTGGAAGTTTATCCAAAGAAATGAATTTCACAGTGAATGCAATAATGCCCAAAGACAATTATACTTACGGATATAAAGTGGGTGGCGAGTTCACCGGGGCGCTTGGCGATATACTATATGGCCGAGCCGATGTTGCTTTCAACGGAAGATTTCTTATCAATTATGGAACCACCGACATCGAATATATGTCACCGACCCATGGTGATGAGTCTTGCGTCGTTATGCCGGCTGCCAGAAAACCACCGCAATGGAAAACCTTTTTCAAGTGTTTCGATGTTTATTTCTGGTCAATTTTTTTCGTGATTACATCAGGTTCAAGCATAATTTTTCCAATACTCAAGCATCATCAAGAGAAACTGGAACGAAGAGTCCTGCGTGAATCACTTTTGTATCGCGATTTTAAGAGTTTCGTTGTGGAGAAAGAAATTAGAGTGAAAGACATCATTTTCGTCACATGGCAAGTGATGGTCGGAATGAATGCAGCTCTACCTTTACAGACGATTGAACGATTTTTAATTGGAGTGTGTCTTTTGGCCAATATCATCATTGGAGGATCATTCGCGGTATGGTCATATTATGTTATACTACAACTGTATCATATATTGCATCTTCAATTTTAAACAGAGCTCGTTGTACACCGCTTACACTAAAACCACAAATGTAAATATTGACACCCTTAGTGAGTTGGACAGTACTGGTTTGCGAATCATCACTTCGACACCATCATTACTCAACACATTTGAAAGTTGGCAAACTAATTCAACTGTACTACAATCATTGAAAGATAAACTATTTCTTGAATATTCTGAAATCAGTGCGCTTGATCGTGTAGCCGAAATTCGTGATGTGTGCAGCATTGAACGCTATCCAGATGTGCTTATTAAACTAAAGGTAGTTCTAACCTATGCTTCTCTGCCATAAGAACCAATGTATTTGACGTGGCAGTGAGTAGCGGTGGCGCCTAAATAGAAACTGCGGCAACTTTAGGAACTATCAATAATTCTTGTTGTTGCGAAATTCGTGACAACAACAACAAGTATTGATAGTTCTTAAAAATGCCGCAAATTGCTAATACATCTTATTGAGGCGCCACCTGTATCTTGCGCCGGCCAAAAGTATAGGTTGGATAGTTCCGAAAATTCCACGATACCATTCGACATTGAAATCGATCTTTTGATTATTTTTTGCCTCAAACGCTTGTCAGACAAAATACTTCAATAGAGATGGTAGCTCAAAACTCCACTTGGTCAAAGAATGCCCCCGTCACTATTTCCTCACCTATATCGTTTACAAAGACTGGCCGCTCTTATTTCGGTTCAACAAAGTCGTTCAACGTCTTACTGAAGGAGGTTCGACTATGCATTTGAATCGGCATGATAAAAAAACATCTAAAAGAGATTTTATTTCCAGGCTTCAGTCGTTTATGGTATGAGAAAACAGCAGAGGCTTTCATTATGAACTCATACGTGCAAAACCAAACGCAACAGCAAGAAAATCGTCGCAGACCATTCTCATTGAAGGATATTCAAGGACCATTTTACGTTTTGATTGTTGGTTACATTATTTCATTTATTGTCTTTTCGGTCGAAAAATTCATTTTAACGCCAGAAAAATTATACAAACTGAAAAGTTTCATGTGGCCAGTCAAAGTTATAGTCATCGATTTTGAGCAGAGTCGCCGCAATAGGTTCAAGAACTTGTGTCGCCACAAAAAGCATCTAAAAGATTGAGTAGAAAATCACAGGAAGACTTTTTTATATCTAGAATATTCACATAATAAAATGCGTTGATTGATTTACCATTAGTTGAATAAAGCGTGGCCACTATGGCGTAAAATCATGAAACTTCTTGCTATTTACTCTGAATTAGCATTAAAAAAGGATTTTCTACGAAATATAGTAATTACAGTGACATTTCAGTTGAATGACATTTTCACACATTTTCTTTGTGTTTTTTCGAGCAATTATAAAAAATTAATTGTTT
>NW_022601982.1:0-2465 GCF_009176505.1 Sitodiplosis mosellana | reverse complement strand
TTCAATTCGCGATTTCTCATCAATTATGATACAAGTGATATCGAATTTATGAGGCCAATCTTGGGTGATAGGGTTTGCGTTGTAATGCCCGCATCCAAAGTAGAACCGAAATGGAAAGCCATTTTCAAGTGTTTTGATGTTTATTTCTGGGCAACATTTTTCGTGATTACAGCGAGCGCCAGTGTGATTTTTGCCGTATTGAAATATTATCAGGAGAAACAGGAACGAAGAGTTTTGCGTGAATCGCTTTTATATCGCGACTTCAAGAGTTTCGTTGTGGAAGAAGAGATTAGAGTGAAAGACATCATTTCCGCCACTTGGCAAGCAATGATCGGAATGACTATGGTTCTTCCTTTTGGAACGATTGAACGATTGCTAATCGGATCATGTCTCGTGGCTAATATTATCATTGGGGGAGCATTTGAGGTGTGAACGTTATCTTATGTCATTAGGCCGTAACATCAATTTATTGTATTAAATATTCAATTTCTCATAGGGTTCGTTGTACACAGCTTACACCAAAACCACAAGTGTAAACATTGACACTCTTTATGAGTTGGATAATTCTGGTTTAACAATCACTGTTTCGTCACCTTACTTACGCAACACATTTGGGAATAAACTCACGAATAAATTTGCGACTAATAAATTTAGAACGAAAATGCTGCGATCGCTAAGTGATAAAACATTCTTCGAACCTACTACCGATCTTAGTGCACTGGATCGAGTCGCTGAACACCGCGATGTGTGCAGTATTGAACGTTATTTAGATGCGCACTTAATGATAATGGTAATTCGTTGTCGAGTAGGAGACTGAAACATTCGATTCTTCTTTTAAATTTCTTCACGAATTTGATTTAGACCAAATACATGGATGATGATGGGAGTCCAAAACTGCATGTTATCAAAGAATGTCCACGTCATCACTTCCTCACCTATATCGTTCACAAGGATTGGCCTCTCTTATCTCGGTTCAATAGAGTGCTACTACGTCTTGCTGAAGGAGGTTCGACATTTCATTTCTATTGCAATGTAATAATTAAATAAAACCGGTTTGTTTTTCAGGCTTTGGTCATTTATGGTACGAGAAATCTGCAGAGGCTTTCATAATGCACTCATACGTGGAAAATCAAGAGCAACAACAAGAAAAGCGTCGCAAGCCGTTCTCATTGCAAGATATTCAAGCACCATTTTACGTTTTGATTATTGGATATATCATTTCATTTGTTGTCTTTTTGATTGAGAAATTCGTGTTAACCCCAGAAAAATTATACAAACTGAAAAGCTTCATTTGGCCAGTCAAAAGTATTGTCAACGATTTTGAGAACAGTCGCCGCAATAGGTTCAAAAAGTTGTGCCGCGACAAAAAACATCTAAAAGTTCGAAGAAAAAATTACTGAAAATGATTGAATTTTCAAGTTTAAAAAAAAAGAATTTTCAAACTCGCTAACTGGTGTCTACATTCAATAAATATTCGCGTTTAATGTTTTTATCACAAAGAACATTTAAACTGATACAACCAAATTGTTTGCTGTCAAATCCTGTCTCACTCACACCAACCGTCACACTGATTCGTTCGTGTACGAATTGCTGTTAGCGTAAAAGAGATGTTGTTCGCAGTAAACTCAGTTTAGATGTTCTTTAAAACAATGTTCAATTAATATTTTTCTACATACTTAACTATGTAGTACTGTTGAACTCAATAGTTCAATTGTGTTTTCTATAAACGATGAAAATATAATTATTATCGATAAACTGAATATCGCCATCATAAAAGCGACAACATTGAGATAATTCATACGTATTCGTGTTCATAATTATGAAAAATGTTCACTTTCCAAATATTGTTAATCGACGGTGAAAAAGAGACAATTGTAATATCAATCAGCTAACTCAAAGCGTCACATAGACTCAGCGCTCAGGTATTGACACGCACAATTCTGCCATACAATGCAAACAAATTTAGTGAAGTATAACTGTTATCAATATTGTTTTTCCCAACTTAACGAGGGTTTTACTTTCTCACAAAATTTTCATGTGTTGTAAGTCACAAAATCAAAATTGTGCGTGTCAGAGCCTCATCTCATATAAACGATGATTGCTATAATCAAAAAATGTCTCTCTAATTAAAAGTCTTGGAGGGAAAAAATATTAAAAGCTTGTTTTGTATGAAACAATTTGTCCCTAATAAACACAAAAACAACATATTCCCCGTTAATAAGGAGAAGGTTGACAGCAAAAACAAAATCATAGTATAAAAAAGATTCGATTAGACACTTTCTGTTCATTACAGTAAATAGCATTAACAATGCGAGTATCAGTGATTTTTCTCCTTTTCAGTGCCTTTTTCATTTTCAAAGGCAGGGCTTTTTACTATTGCCACGTCGAACAAAACATTGCCGAACAATGGAAACAATCGAAATTGAACAATACTTACAAACCTTCAACTTGTTGTGAGATTTCGG
>NW_022601981.1:0-15039 GCF_009176505.1 Sitodiplosis mosellana | reverse complement strand
ATACTCACAGTAATGGTGAAATCGATCAATCGGGTAAATATTAATTGAAATGGAAAATTCGAAAACCAAAATTTCTCGTTGAAACTAATTTCTATTCCGAGATTTTCTGTTCATTCTCCATTTTTACGGCAAACAGATGAAATTTTGCAACTCTTAAGTGATATTTGCATGAACGATGAACATGCAGATGTGACCTTCGTTGTCGAAAACGAGAAGATCCCGGCGCACAAGACGATCTTGTCGCTCCGAAGTTCATATTTTCGTTCATTGTTTGGTGGTGCATTCGCTGAGTCAGCCCAAGCAGAAGTCGAATTGGAAGTTCCGGTGAACGCCTTCAAAGCGATCTTGAAATACATGTACACCGGTTGTCTATCGCTGGCCGCCTTAGAGAGCCATCAAATTATCGAAGTTTATGATCTGGCTGAGCAATATGACTTCAGTGCATCGATGAAGAAGATCATTTTGGATTACTTGACGGCCAATCTGACATTGGACAATTGCGGATCGATACTCAATGCAGCGCATTTATATTCCATCAAAGATTTACAAACAGCGTGCATGAAGTTCATGGATAGTCATTCCATGGAATTGCTTGGCTGCGACAGTTTCCTGGCGTTATCACTCACTTCCTTGTGCACTTTGCTGAAACGCGATTCATTCTACGCACTCGAGATCGATATTTTCAAAGCGGTGTGCAATTGGTTAGCACACAACTCAGATGCTGACGTCAAAGTATGCTCATATTGATTGATCGATATTATGAAAATAGTTAAATTACTTTCTTGTGAAAATCTAGCAAGCGCTTTCAACAGTTCGCTGGTCAGAACTGAGCATGGATGATTATATGAATATTGTTGAGCCAAGCAATATTTTGGATCCAGCTCAACTTTGGCATGTGATGAAAGATAATCGGGCATCAAGTGGCACAGCAGGCCGTACCCAATACCATAGTCTAAGTAAGAATATTTGTTATTGTACTACAAAAACTTTAAAATTATTAGAAATGTTAATTATTTGCCTGCTAATTAACATTTATCAGTAAAATGGTGGAAATATCAATAGCAATTGATTAACGATTCGATTTGATTTATTGAAATATGCCTATTAACCTATATCAGCATTGGCATCTGTCAATAGTTTTAAATCATAGTTTTTTATAGTGTGTGTTTTAAACTTGAGCGTAATTTATTTTTGTTTACTTTTAAAGACACGCAAAAAGATGTCGAAGAAAATATTGCAACTGCCGAACACGGCGCAAAAATTGTTTCCGGTGAGAATCCATCGGCAATTTTAAACGGTATATTTACAGGCAATTTAAATTTTGGTTCAGGTAATATAAGTAGATTTTATTATTCGCATGTTTAACACAAAGGTATTCAAATACCCGATTTTTCTTTTTTTGATTATTTAGGTTCCACATATCATGCAATAACTGACAGCCAGATATATCATGATTTCGGCTTATCCAAACCAATAAGTAATTCTATAACTGTAGACCTCGGAAAAGTTACATTCATAAATTATATAAAAATGTTATTATTGGGCGATGGTTCGTATTCATATTACGTTGACGTATCCGCTGATGGAAAAGAGTACATACGATTGTTTGATCACAGCAACCACAATTATAGATCTTGGCAATATTTATATTTTCAATCACGCCCAATTCGATTCATTAAATTGATCGGAACACGAGCTACTCATTTGGTTCGATTCGGGTATGAAAGTGGAGGAAATGGACGTGCATCATATCATGGCTATTATTCGTTTGAAGTTGTTGGATTGCAAGCAATCCATAAAACAAATAACTTCCCAGAATTGGTAGATGGCGTTATAAAACCAACGGCAAACGTTGCTAAAGTTGAACATGGTGCTAATGTAGAAGGAGTTGGCGGAGTCAACATATTGAACTTGAATCCCGATGAATTCACATGCCACGAGAAAGATCGATACATTTTATTACAATTCAACCAGCCCTACTACATTGGTTCGTTGCGAATGCTGCTTGGAAACAGCATGAATCATTCAAACAAGTATTTGTTCTTGATCGAGACATCTATGGACAAAGAGACTTGGACAATGGCCGTTGATAAAAGAAATGAATACCTGACCGGATGGCAAGACTTTGACTTTGCACCACGCCCGGCGATTTTCATCAAAATAACTGGAACACAAAGTGACATTGTATGTATGGTTTTGTTTTGATTTTTTTTTTTCAAAACATCCACCGAGCTAGATGATAATGATTCTAACTGTTTCTCATCCTGTTTGACATTTTTCTAGAATTTTATCTGTACTTACTTCGAGTGTCCACGCAATCCGAAAAGACCCAAATTGGAACATCCTCTTCAGTCAGAGAGAAAACGGCGACATATTGAATGCAATTGAAACTAGGGGGGAGACACGAAACTTAAATGAGTAAAATTAGAACATTATTCAACGATAATAGGAAAAATAGGAGAAATTAGTGAGTTTGGTTTGCCAATGTTAACGCTTATGGACGTATTGTTTATTGTTTATAAAATAGTCCCGTTAGGTCTTCCATAAGCGTTGTATTCACAGTGTAATACGCTCTGCAAGCGATTTTACTAGAAATAATAGCACAATATTAACACTTTTGCACCAAAACTAGAAAAATTAGAGGACATCAAGCAAAAAATATATGAAATTGAATGTAACTAGACTCTAATAGAATTCGTGTCTCGCCCCTAGAATTGAAAGCAATTTAGTTTTTCATTTGAAACTTAACTCTTAAGCGATCTATTTCACTACATTAACCCAAATTACAATAACTCTTCTTATACTCATAACAATTAGTCAATAAAGATTCCAAAAAATATTGCATTCAAATTGCAACCACTGTCCTTTCCCAACTTCTTGTTGAATTATTTTATGATAAAAATCTGAACATGTGCAACTTTTAAATTACATTCAAAATATCTGATCAGAATTGAGGCACGCGATACATTCTACGAAATAGCAATAAATAGAAATTCGTGATCTGGTCTTGATACATTGGACAAGAGTGTTTTAGCACAGCTGATCTCGGAGCAAAGAAATTGAATCGAAATTTTATTCAATTTCAAAACGAAAGACTTAGATGACATCATAATTTGCTGTTTGGTTGAGCTTTCTAGGCATGCATATGCTTCAATGCATACTACAGACCTAGATAAACAAATCCATTTAATGGTTAATCATTTAAACAACGACCTCATTTAGTGTTCACATGCGAACTATTATTTATTCTTTATTGAAAATCGTCTTGCTCAGCATTTATATTTTGTGTTATAAAATTCTACACATATATTTTGTATGTGTCATAACATAATAATCAGTAATGCGGAAAAATTGAATGAGTTTTTGTATAAAAATGGTTCGGCTGGAGTACAACATGCGAAGAACATTTGAGTGAATTTTATTCACCATAAGCGAATGTCCTTGATTGATGCCATCATACGTTCGAATTGTTCGTTATTGTTTCCATCTTTGACTTGGTTCATATTGTCATGGAATTTGCCCGCGTCCATCTCGATGAGATCCTGTAGAAAAACATTTTCAAATCAATGGCGTTCGAATTGGAAAGCATTTTCAAACAAGTGATTTAAACTTAGGATGGATGTCCATCCTGCAATCATACCGTTTTCTTACGTAGCCCGCACAATTCAAGGCAATGACACACAAGCTCGTAGGTAATCGTATACTTGTGTACCGTTTGAATCCATGAAATATCGACGTGACCCGAATCACGCCAGTTTGGCTTCGATGGTGGTGGCCGGAAGCTTTTCGGAACGTAAACATTTCCTTTGCTGTGACCATCAAATTCCGTCAATAGAAGAATATCGGCTTCATGGGTGGTGATGATTCGATGCTATTTCCAAAAACAAACTTGAGTTAGTGGGACAATTTGAGGAAAATAGTTCTAATCACGAAACGATTCGAATCATTCTATGAAAACAGACAACTCACTGTTAGCAACAGGTTCAATGTCAACAGAACGATTCGCATTTGCTTCTTTGAGCTATTGATCTTCGACATCGTCTCTTCGCTTAAATCCAACAGCCACATCAAGAGTGATAAACGGGACAGATCAAACGATTTGTCTTCCTCTTCAATGAGCAATTCTTTGAGGCTCGGCAATGCCACTGTGAATGAATTCCAATCAATTAAAATGATGGAAACAAAGAATTTTCAAATGTTCTATCTTTATATGTAAATTTTTTTTATCACAAAACCCAACGACAAGACAAATACTTACTCGTTGGATACTCGATATCCACTTCGTATTCAACGGCTTCTTCCCCGAAAATTCGCTTCAGTTTCACGGTTCGTGTCTTCGGCTGTTTGTCTGGCTCAACGTCCTTGAAAATGATTCCGCACAGCTTCATTGTCACGCTTATCACCAAGTCGATGAACGGCAATGCACCTGGTCGACGAATGTCAATGAATAAAAGGTCTTTTTGAATGGTGAGCTTTTCGTTCATTGATTTGTATGCAAAGTAAAGATTCGCCTTGCAGAATTGTAACACCAAATTGAACGATTCGTCATTGTTCACCAAATCCAAAATCAATCCGTCGTAAATGTCGTCATTCCAATCGGCAGCGTAGTCGTTTACAGCAAATACACGATTCAGTTTTTCTTCGAACTCATCGCGTTGTTCTTCGGTCAAATCTTTGGATCCAGGAAATCCATTCAAATCAAATCCATTTTCACCAAATTCCAAAAGTTTCACGCGCTCCACCAAAAAAGCCAGTTTGCTACATTGTTTTCCCAGAAGTCGAAACTTTACGCTCTTATCAAGCTTGCAAATGGCCCGAACGAGTTGCATTTGCTTTGAGTTCAATGCAATGGCTTGCAACATTTGTTTGGGGCAGATTTTCACAATTTTCAGTTCGAAGAAATCAACGTTGCAGAGGCACCACAACGAAAAATCAATGTCATAGACCAAAAATGGTGCGTTACGTGTAATCAATGCCATGACGTTGTTGCGATGTTCTCGTGCATATGACAAAATCGAACGCTTACCCAGCCGATAATACACCGACACCTGACCGTATTTCGAGCAGACTTGCATCAAGTTGTACAGCAAGCGCTCGTTGGGATACAAAGTCGATGATTCCCATCGGTTGGGAAAATCTCTGTATCGACCCTCATTCAATCGTGCGACGAACAACAAATTTGCGCCGGCCTTTTTCATCTCGTCGAAGAAGTATTCCAAAATTTCATTGAATTTCCGGAATTGGCCGCCAAGACGTAATCCCCGTGCAAATGAATGATCGGAACATCTATCTCCAAGAACTCTAACCAACTCTTTCACATCAATTATAATCGTTGGATCGTCGCCATGTTCACTGTGATATTGTTTTTGAACATTAATATTGGGAAAATGCTCAACAATTTGTTTTGAATAACTCACCGTCGCCATTTTGCAATCTCGTCACGAATATCAATCTTTTGAGCGATGGCTTTGTTTGAAATGCAAAACTTTTCCAAGCCCGAAATTCCCATTTTTTCTGTGTAAACGTAGACTTTTACGATACGATTGGCTGAAAAGCTGATTATTTGAAGAAAATTTATATTTAGCCTTTGTTATTGGAAAATAATCGGTTGAGCACGCCCATTTGTGTGATAGTCTCGTTGAGAAAAGATCGAAGACGTTAAGTAGGACTCACAGTGTGAAAAAGGTTTGTGTGTGTATGTGTAATTACGTCGCAGTAAATCAGAATGATTGACAACAGCACAGCCAATGTTTGAAAGTGTGGCAGTAGCTTGATGTGACTGAGTGACGATTGATTTGTCACAAATTGATACGGTGGTGGCAGCACAAGAGCAACAGAATATATCGCAGTGTGTGTGGCAAATGTGTGCAACTAGTGTTATGCAAAGCAACCGAAAAACATCGCTTGAATACAAACATTGTCTTTTTTACTACCTTATGGAATGTCTCTGTATTGGTTTCAATGTGACACTGAAGGTAAAGGAATGACATTGATATGATTTGATCGGAATGGCGCTTTATTTGAATTTTCTCAATATGATCGCATTCACACGTAGTACATTTTAAGTGTAAAAATGTTATTCATTATTCTTACATGAACTTGTTAACACAAAATCAAGTCAAAATAAAGATTGTAATATAAAAAACATCAACTCGTAATCTACTCAATTCTATAAAATGAAGAGAAATAATGTCTTTTTTGCCTTTTTTTATCGAGATATTGTGTAAAAATATTTAGCTTAAAGATTAAATGTTTGTTGAACAAAGTAATTGATATGCCACGGCCATCATAGTCAGAAGTTTTCCATCTTTAGCATCTTGTGCGGTTTCGAGTCACTTTCCATTCGTTGCATGCGTGCATTGAATTCGGGTGAATCAAACAAAATCGGTGCCTGGAAAATATGCTTCTTTTTAACTGCGCAATGTTAATATTTATTCAAATCTTACCGTTTCTTTTCTTAAGCCGGACACTTCAAGACAATGGCAAATCATCTCGTAGGCAATTGTGTATTTGTGTGCCGTTTGAACCCATGCACCGTTAATGTTAGGGATACGTTGATTCAGCTTTGAAGGTGGCGATGTTCCTCTTGGTAGATCAAGTTCAGTTTTAATGTTTCGTTCCATTTCCATTTGTTGAATGGTATTCGCTTCATGAGCCGAGATGATCTTATGCTGTAAAGTCGATAGAAACACATTTAAATTGCTGTTATTGCGATTGTGATAACAGAATGGAATATGTTCATCTTACCAATTGCAAAAATGTCAGCGTCAATGAAACAATGCGAATGAACTTGGAGTCATTCGAAGATCTGATGTCCGAAATTGATTCTTCGTTCAAGCCAATCAGCCACTTGAAAAGAGACCAGCGTGAATTGTCGAACCGCATGTTATCTTCTTCAACCAACAGTTCTTTGAGACTTGGCAATGGCACTGCAACAAATAGATGGAAAATAATAAGGAAAATCAAATAAAAACCAGCAATTTTCTATATGAACGTTTGAATGCGATGGAAAATTCTCACTTGTTGGATAAATGATATCATTTGCAGATGTGACATAAATGTCACCAAAATTCCGATTGGTGCGAATTGTTGGACGTTTCTTTGGATCAACATCTTTGAATAGGATTCCACACATTTTCAGCATTATGGTTACCATTAGGCTACGAAAAATCGCGTCCTCTTCTCGTCGCTCTTCGATGCACAGCAGATCTTTTTGCGTCGAATCTTTTTCATTGATCAACTTGTATGCAAAATAAATGTTTTCTTTGCAGAATTGCAACACCAAATTGAACGATTCATCATTGTTTGCCAAATCCAAAATTAGTCCCTCGTAAATGTCTTCATTCCAATTGCCAGCGTATTCGTTTACGGCAAATACACGGTTCAGCTTATCTTCCAGATCATCACGTTCTCTTTTGTTCAACTTATGTGCCAATTGATCTAGATCGAATCCATTTTCACCATATTTCAATGACTTCACAAATTCCACTATACGGCTTTGTTTATGGCATTGTTTTCCAACCAGATTCAACTTAATATTCGTTTTGAGCTCGGATAGTACGAATACGAGTTGCATTTGTTTTGAGTTCAATGCGATGGTTCGTAGCATCTGTTTCGGCGAGATGTCCAGAATTTTGAGATCGTAGAAGTTGACATTGGCGAGGCACCAATATGAGAAATCAATGTCATACACCAAAAATTGTGCGTTGCGTGTCTTGCATAAGCCAAAATTGAACTCTCACCTGAAAGGAAAACCACGAAAGAACAGATGAGCGGTAATGAAAACATATTGAATTTGATAAAGACTACTTGATAATTGACTCTTACCCAGGCCATAATTCACCGACAATTGACCATATTTCGAGCAGATTTGCATCAAGTTGTAGAGTAAGCGTTCGCTTGGATTCAAATGTAATGATTCGCATTTGTTGATATCTTGGAATTGGCTTTCTTTCAATCGTGCAATGAACACCAAATTTGCGCCGGCCTTTTTCATCTCACCAAAGAAATATTCCAATATTTCATTGAATTTCCAGAATTGGCCGCCCAGATTCAAGACACTGGCAAATGAGTGAAGCAATTGTTGATTCGAAAGCACTCGATTCAACTCTTTCACATCGATTATAATCGTTGGATTTTCACCATGTTCACTGTGGTCATATTTTTAAGGCTTTAGTATTTCAAAAAAAGAAAAATCCAAAAATCAACATAAGAATTACTTACCGTAGCCATTTTGCGATTTCGTCACGAATATCAATCTCTTCAGCAATTGCGTTGTTTGAAATGCAAAACTTTTCCAAACAATGAATGTTCCCCATTTTATTTGCACTTATTTTAATTGGACATAAAAATGAATATTTATCATACGATTCACGATTGGTACAAAACAAATGAAAGATAATCAGTTTCAAGAAAATATATATTCTTTGTTGCAAAGTTTATTCAAAATCTGTTATTGCGAAATAGTCAGTTTAAAAGAGCACGTCGATTCGTGTAAGAGTCCCGTTGAGAAAAGAACGAAGATGTTGAGTAAGACTCACAATCTGGGATATGTTTATGTGTGTATGTGCGACTAAATCGCAGAATCGTGACTCAGTGCGATCAACAACAGCACGGCCAATGTTTGAAAGTGTTGCAGTAGGTTGGTGTGACTAAATGACGAATGATTTGTTACAAATAAACCCCATTGGTGGCAGCACAATAGCAACAAAATATCGCATAGAAAGAATATGATTTTTCGGTTAGGATTTTTCAAAATAGAATTAATCGATCAATGTTATAAATTACAGATTTCCAACTGGAATGAATATTATGTGTGTACTAGTGGGTGTCTGTCTATATCTATGCATGTTTACTTGAGCCTCCAGAAGCAATGTTATTATAAGAAAAATAATTCTGCTGTGGTCAATATTTTCTGTATGTGACACAAAAACCTAAAAATGACAGAGCTAACAAACACTGTTTGTTTGCATTAAATCATTACATTGTTTACATTGGATCTTTGTTTTTTTTTTCTCTCTTGAGCAAAAACAAGTTTTGTTTCTTGAAAGTAATATTAGTCATATTACCTAACCAAATTTACTAAAAGTATCATTGTCTATGATAGTCTAAAATCAAATTTGGGTGGACTTTGAATGTAATGAATGTTTTGAGATTCTAATCTTCTGAGTTTTCTTTATCTTTTCGTCTTAATCATTATCTTTAATTACTTAATCTAAGCAGCGACATTTTCGACTTGAAAATTGGTTATTTAATGAAAATAAGTCCTGCAATCGATCCACGATCGTTTTTAAATCGCCTCACCATGGTGTTGTGTCATTTTCCGTACTATGCACGGCGTGCATATAGCTCATATGCATCGAACTGAATGAGGGCCTGAAAGAAACGCATTTTCCACATGCATGAGTACATTGCAATTCAAGGTAATTTGGTGAATTTTACCGTTTCATTTCGTAGGCCGCAAACTTCGAGACAGTGGCAAATGAGCTCGAAGGTGATGGTGTATTTGTGTGCTATTTGAACCCATGAAGCATCTGCATCGTCCCATTTCCACTGCGGTTTCGGTGGTGGCGTGCGGCTGGTCCGTGGATTCGTCGCACTTTGGACACTCGATTCGACTTCCAGAATAGCGTTTGCTTCACGGCCTCTTATTATTCCATGCTATTTTGTTGAAAAAGAAAACAGAATTTCATTGAAAATCATCTTGAAAATCACTTGAGAATCGACATTTATCGATCGACACATATCGTGTTTGACGCTTTTTTTTGAAGAAAAACAATTGGCTTACATGTTTCAGGAAATCCAGCGTCAATGTGGCAATTCGCATGTATTTTGAAGATTGTGACGTTTCTATCTTGGTTATTGGTGCTTTGGGCACGTCGAGCAACCAACGCAGAAGATACCAACGACACCAATCGACTGATTTACAGTCCTCTTCCACAATGAGTTCGATCAAACTTGGCATTTGCACTGTGAAAATTTGAATTGAATCGAAAATAATGAGAGATTTGATAACAAAGCCAGTGATACATTTTTTAGAGGAAAAAACAGAAGAAAATCATTTTCGGTCGACAAAAATGTCGTTCAGTTCCAAATGCTACTTACTCGGTGGATAAATGATTTCCATTTCCGATTGAACAGCTGGTTCACCACGAACCCGTTGGAATTTAACCGATCGAGTTTTTGGTTGTTTATCTTCTTCGACATCCATGAAAATGACGCCACCCATCCGCATCGTCACATTGATTACCAAGTCAATGAATGGCATTGCATCCGGGCGACAAATATCAATGAGTAGCAAATCTTTTTGAACAGTGGACGTTTCGTTCATCAATTTGTATGCAAAGTAAATATTCTCTTTGAAAAATTGCAACAATCTATTGAACGATTCGTCATTGTTCACCAAGTCCAGAATCAGTCCCTCGTAAATGTCTTCATTGAAATTGTCGGAGTAGTTGATAACGCTCAGCATATGGGCTATTTCAACTTCTAGCTCATTTCGCTCATCTTCATTCAGATGGGCGTTGGCAGTGAGCAGATTGATGTCATAACCATTACGTCGAAGTTGCAATGGTCTCACGTAGTTAACCAAAGCAGGCAATTTTCCATCTCTGTCTCCGACCAGTTTACGTTTCGTACTTGGCTGGAGTTCATTAATGGCCAACATCAGGTGCATTTGTTGAGCATTCAAATTCAGATCGCGATAGATCCGGTTGCGATCGAATCTTGCGATTTTCAAATACCGAAAGTCAACTTCATTTAGGCTCCAAAGTTCATAAACATCGCTGAACACCAAAAAATTCGTATCACGAGTGATTAACGCCATGATGTTGTCTCGATGCTGGTGGACATATGCCACTATGGCGCACTTCTTCAAACCATAAGAAACATGCACCTCACCAAATTTCGAGCAAATCGAATGCAACATATTGAATAACATGCGTTCGTTCGGGCGCGCTGATGACGATTTAAATGCCTTAATATCTTTGTATTTACCTTCATCCAATCTGGCGATGAATACCAAATTGGCACCGGAAATTTTCATCTCGCCAAAAAAGTACTCCAAAATTTCATTAAACTTTTGGTATCGACCACCATTGAACAGAGCCATTTCGAACGTTTGATGTCGATTGACTCGGTCACCGAGCACTCGGTTCAACTCTTTCAAGTCGATGATAATTGTTGGGTCTCTGCCATGCTCTCTATAACTGTTGTTTCAGATTTAATCAATTGATACGTTTTCATCATAGCAAATGAAAATCCAAAAAGAAAATACTCACTCTCGCCATTTTCGAATTTCAGCACGAATGTTAATTTGTTCGACGAACCCCTTGTGAACGTTTGATATGATGTATTTTTCAAAACCTTTGATTCCCATTTTCTACTGAACGGCAGTATTTATTCAAAAGTATAAAAATTGGACAATATTGGACGATTCACAAAGACGTTTACTAATTGGTCACAGTTCGATTATAGTTTAGGACAATTATTACAAAATACTTCATCAGTTTCACTATGTGTGAATTAAAATGATTGCATCGATGGTTCTCAGTATACTAAAATGGCGCGACTGCAACACGAAGGTATTAAGAAAAAGCAAGTTGCCGATATGCAAATCAATCTGTCATTGACTGATTCTGTCAACACTGTGTTTTATTGATATTGTTTGTATTATAACCTCAAATTTGTATCATTTATGATGACTTCTCTCATCAATTTACATCAAATTGTTGTGTATTTCAATGTATTTGTATGTTATTTTGATTTTACATGACAAATGAATGAATTTTACACCTATGAACGATTTATTTTCAAATGAAAATTGTGTTTATATATATGAAAATTGGAATGATTTCATCATCCTAACGATAGCGTCGAATGCAATTCAAAGTTGAGTTAATGTTTTTGGTTCTAATGCAGGCCATCGAAAAAAAGATGTTTTGCAAATCGTATTCATTTGGCGATTTGTTTGGTTTGTATGAATTTGCATAAAAATCCAGAATTTTTTTCTCAAATTCACCACAAGCGAATGTTCTTCATTCGAGTCATCATCCGTTGGATTTGTCTGTTGTCATTTTCCGATTGATGCATGTTGGCGTGAAATTCAAAAGCGTCAAATTGGATGGAATCCTGTAATGCAAATGCCAAACATCACATAAACATAACCAATTTGTAATGAAATGACCATTCAATTGATGAATCTCACCGTTTCTCTACGTAAGCCACACAGTTCCAGACAGTGGCGAACCAGGTCAAAAGCAATGGTGTATTTATGAGCGGTCTGAACCCATGACATAGCGACGTATTCCGGATGGCGCCAGTTTGGCATCGGAGGTGGCGGCCGAAAGCTTTTTGGCACATAAACATTATTTTTACTGCGGCCATCTGATTCGGTCAACATGAGAATATCAGCTTCATGCGTTGAAATGATGGCGTGCTATTTCAAGTCAATGGCAGTTATTATTTGGGTTCATAAAAAATGAACGTTACGTTTTTGGTTGGTAGGAAAATTTTGCAACTTTTTAAGCGATAACATTCAGAACTTACCGATAGCAAGAATTTCAGCGTGATCAGAACAATTCGGATGTACTTTGAATCACATGCTTTCTTGATCGATGTAATGTCTTTGCCGTCCAAATCCAACAACCATTGCAACAGAGACCAACGCGGCTCGGCAAATTGTTGGTTATCTTCCTCGATGATCAAATCGTTGAGAGTTGGCAAAGCCACTGGAAATAATCAGAAAATTTTAGATGGGAAAATGGAGTAAAAAAAGTCATTCTTTTGTTTAATTGCCATAGGTGTTACTCACATGCGGGATAGATGATATCCTCTTCGATTTCAGCAATCTCTTCGTTAAATACTCGTTGAATTTTGATAACACGGGTTTTGGGTCGTTTATCAAGTGCTATGTCTTTGAATGCGATGCCGCATAGTTTGAGAGTGACTTCAACCATTAAATCGATGAACGGGCCGGTGTCTGATTGCCGCACATCTATGTATAACAGATCTTTGGGAATCGACGAATATTCAAGCATGAGCTTGTATGCGAAAAAAATTTCATTGCTGCAAAATTTGAAAAACGTTTCGAATTCGGCATCTTCATTGGCCAACTTTACGGCATGCCGTTCGTATTTGTGTTGCACCTCTGCAACTAAGTCATTGTAGTCGGAATTAGTTTTGAAGTTTTGTTCAATATTCTTAAGTAATTCCGTAGTTAGACTGTCCCCGTAGATATCAGAAGCGATCTTCTTCAAATCGAAGCCACCTGTCTTAATTTCTTGCTTCTTGATGTACGTAGACAATCTTAAAATTGAATGGGCACCACCTTCTAGGTTGTTTAAAAAGTGTTGCACCGGTGTGTCGATATTTTTAAGATTCGACAGTGTTGATAGCAATTGCATTTGGATCGGGCTCAAACCAAGCACATCATACAATGTTTTGCGACAAAATTTCATGATTTTCAGAGTGGAAAGCTGAACATTTGTGAGGCTCCAATATTCAAAGTCCAAGTCAAGCGTCAAAAACCTTGTTTCCGATGTCATAATGGCCAACACATCGCGTTGATGATCTTTGATGTAATCCTTAACATGCCACCAATGACGCCAGAAGTGAGCTTCCACTTGACCGTATTTGGCACATAAACGCAACAAATTGTACCAAAATCTTTCATTGGGTCGAACGCTTCGATTGGTGTTTGAGAAATTGCGTAAATTCCCGTATCGCTTCATGCAATCGAATGCATTGATGTTTGAATCAAAATGCTCCATATGCTTGAAACGACCTTCAGCTAATCTTGCGAAAAATTTCAAATTTAAGCCGCATTTCTTCAGCTCGCCCAGGAAATATTCAACGATTTCATTGTATTTTTGAAATCGCCCGCCCAAAATTAAACTTTCTTCATCGAGCTCTCGTACAACTGTGTTCAAATATCTGACGTCGATTACGATCGTAGGTTCCTTGCCATGTTCACTGCAATTCGGTTTATTTTATCACATCAATTTATTGGTTTGAATTTGACTTAAAGCCGCTTCATTACTCACCTTCGCCATTGCGCAATTTCATTGCGAATATCAATTTCTTGGACAATGTTTGAATTGTTCTTCGTGATAAATCCCATCAATCCTCTGATGCCCATTGTGCACTGTTCGCCAACAATTTTTTCGGTATCACAATGCAAACAACAACCACTTTTTCTGGACAATTTTTTTAAAACTTTTTTTACATTCAATTCACTGTTTCAACTGTTATTTGTTGCGTAGTTCTATATTCTTACTGGGTACAAACGACCGTATATGTGGACAGCTGACTAAAGAATGAAAATATGCAAGCGAAAAGAGAGAATATTGGTTTCTTGACACAATGTCGTTGTATGTGTGTGTGTGTCGCTTAATCATATCACGTTTGGATAAGTTTACATTGACACACAAACCAATGATCTTTGGAATTTATGCTCGGTACAAATTGTGATTGTGAATGCATACATTTGAGAATAGGATAGGAATGGAAAAACCAATTGGTTTTCATACCTTATTTATTTTCATTTATTTAACCAAATTATCATCCAATGACTCAATGCTGTCAGTTCGCGCGCGCTGTCTTATTTTTCAATATGCGCGCCAAATAATGCTTCATTAGTATGCGAATGTCATTTTGAACAATCGGAATGACAGGTCTAGTGTCTTTCTAATAACATTCATGCAATACAAAGTGACATCGGCTTCACTCATTTTAGCACTTGTTCCTTGGCGTCGTAAGGGACTGGAAAATATTTGAAAACAAATTTTCGTGTGAATTTATTTTGCTTTATTACATCGTAATCTAACGCAAACAATTCAAAGTTTATATTGCAATCATTGAAACCGACTGTGGCTTAAAATAAATTGAGAACAATTTCCGTTTACCGCGATTTACTATTTTGCGTATCGTACTTTGTGCATATTCGAGACAAGTCGAAGAGTAAGTCGCAATTCAACGAAAATGGCGTTCAACAATACTCACAGTAATGGTGAAATCGATCAATCGGGTAAATATTAATTG
>NW_022601980.1:0-5212 GCF_009176505.1 Sitodiplosis mosellana | reverse complement strand
TTTTCTTTTACTTACTCATCAGGTGTACCAGGAGCCTTGCATTTTCCTCAAATATCCTTAATTGCAGCGATTGTTGTTGTATTGGCTTCGTTTGCTTCAACTAATTCTGCGACGACATCACAGTCAGCTTCAAGATTGGCACCATTTTTTTTAGCCTATTGCGAAATGTAGAATGAAATTAGTTTTTAGTCTTTTTTATTTAAACTTAAGACAGAATTACCAGTTTGAATTGTTTCATAACGCAAGAGGCTGTGCATTTCCCAGTTTTAGTTTCTGGCATCTTTCCAGAGCACAAATTATTTCCGTCCTCCTCGGTTGCACCATTGGATTTTCTGGAAGAGTTCATTTTTTACAAGATTATTGAAATGTTCATTCATTTATTCGCTCACACAATCAAAACTCTTATTAGGTAGGGGAAATTGGGGAATTCCGGGCCATGGGGAATTGCGGGCCATGGGGAATTGCGGGCCATGGGGAATTGCGGGCCACCCGACTTTTCTCTGTCACTTGAATAGTTAGACAAGTCAAAATTGCTTCATTTGTCTTGTCTTAGCCCAATATTAGTTTCCTATAACCACTCGACGCGTGAACACGTGCTGTGAGCTCTCTGCAATAAGTGCATTTACAAAAATTCTAAAATATTTTCTTCTAATCATCGTGTTTGCATATTTTAAACGACTATAATAAATTCGGTAAGTATGTTTTTTTTTATGGTGTGTCATTATTCTTTCACCTCACAAAAGGAATTTTGCATAAAGATACATTGAGTGAGTCATGCGCAATCATCTTGTAATTATGAGCATTTGGGGAATTCCGGGCCATTTTTTCTGGGAAATTACGGGCCACTACATTTTTGACACTAATGACACTCATCTAAATGAGTTCAAAACGCATGTTTATTGCACATTCAATGTTTTTCAAGCCAAATTTCGACAAAATATCAGTTAAGTGGCCTTTTCAAACATATATTTTTGTTTTTCGACAATTTCGTAGTCATCATGACACCGATGCCACGTTATTATGCGAAGAAAGAGCCAGAAATTGGAAAAATAACAAAAACGAAAGGATGCAAAAACAAAACCACAAGCAAAAAAGAAGCGCAAAGCCCGTGCAGTATCAACCACGCCAAAGAAGAAACAACGCACTCAATCTTCTACTGAAGAAGAAGAAGATGTTTACATCTGCATCATTTGCAAGGAAAACATGCCAAAGAAGCTCAATCGAAATAATTCCATTCATTGCGATTCATGCGACCAAGTTAGTTCACTTGAAATGCGCCAATATGACGACCAGCTCTTTTACATGCGCTACCTGCGAATTATCGGACTAATTTTGATCTTGATTTTACGAATTTTCAATTTCATTTCATTTAAAATAATTTCTTTTGTCATTTTGAACGATCAATAAACATTTTTCACCAATATATTGTCAGTTTTATGTCAATCCATGAAGTGGCCCGCAATTCCCCATGATTTTTGAAAATGTCAAAAACGTCCTTTTTCTGCCAACCACCAAATTTTTTTTAGCAAAGTTGAATTTTTATAAGTGAAAATACTCAAATGGTAGGATTTGAGGCGTACTACAACTGAGATATTCTAATTTTGAAGAAAATTATATTTATCACAAAGTTATGAACGAAAAATAAACTGTGGCCCGGAACTCCCCAATTTCCCCTAAATTTTAATTTACCTGCAATCCTCATTAATCGCCATGCAAATTTTCTTCTGCTCCTTGGTTGGTTCTGCCCTAAATGATTCATTTAGACAATGTGTAGATTATGTTAATAATTAAATCGATTAAATAAGAGGGGAAATTACGTACTGTGACCAATGCGACCACAAAAACGGCAAAGATCAACCCCAACAATTTAATTGAATTCATTTTCAGCGGATTCACAAGTATATTCCACAAGTGCCTTCGATAGTTTTTAGAGACTGTTCTAATTGACAACCAATTCACTTTTGGAACATTCGAACAATGTCAAGCTCATTATATACCAAAAAGAAATTGACACCAGTTTAGCGCTGGTTTGCTGCTCTCACACCACACTACACACAGTATGCTTTAGTGTGAGAGCGGCAAAGCAGCACTAAACTGGTGTCAATTTCTTTTTGGGATAGCAAAGTTTGAGCTTGATTAGGAAATATTGACGTGCGGCAATCGATTGAAAAATAGATCTTGACAGAAAAATAATTGATGATTGCTTTATTGGTTTCAGATTAGCCAATGTTCATGCCGAAATGTAAAATTATTTATGGAAATCTGGCGACGCCTTTTACTTGTTCATTGGTTTCTGTCATAGCTGTAGATCATTCGAATTTTTTTCACGACAGTGTCATCTAGATAAATCCAATTAGGAAAACAATAGTCCAATTTTTCAGTAGGATGATTTATTTTATTCATAAAAAATATCTCTTTCACTACTCTCATTTATTCTAAACAAAAAAAAATGAACATACATTTGGTCCATTGCTGTTTGATGTGATTCTAATACAAGATTGCTTTAATAACTTATTTTCATGCATGGTTTATTGGATCAACATATTTTTTCCCTATAATTACAAATTTCACATTCAATTTCTTGCTATTTATGGAAATATCAACAGAAAATCACTTCAAACCAAGCATTTTTTATTGAAAATACTCAACAATTATTGAATGAAAATGTTGCTACTATTTAAATTTTTTTTTCCATTTCAAGCTCGTCAACGGTAAATTGTCTGTAGAGAAATCAGGCCATTTTATGAGCCAAATGGCACCGGGAAACAATGTACCTAGCAATGAACTCGTTCGAATTGTCAAAGAAATTTCTGAAGAATGTGCACCGTTGATGGACTCAGATCGGTAAGAAATCATATTCAAATGTTACGTTCTTCAAATTTCTTTCTCAATTGATGATTGGTGATTTGTTTTCTCTTGCAGTTGCGAGCTGGCATTCAAAATTATGGAATGTACCGAAGAAGGTATCCAAAAGCGACAAGATGAAATGAGAAAATTCATGCCATAAGGGGATAGCTCAAATGAAAATGCGGCAGAAAAAATCAGCAAAAGCCTTTAATGTTTCAAACGCTTCGGATGGATGGCGCTGTCAGAAGCTCTCTGAAGCACATAAGAAGTGGTGAATGTTATTATGACAGATCATATTTGTGTTAACGTTTAGAAACGTTGACTCTCAAAGTAGAGAATGTTCTGTTAATATAAACCAAAATACCAACATGGCGGGCCAAAATGCTGTCATGGCGGATATCTTTCTCATTAACTACACATGAAAATATCTCGAAAACGGCTGGGAAAATCGGTAAAATGGACCGTGGTGTCACTCCCTAGAGGGAGTGTAGACACCCGGCTGGTTTGATGCCCCAAAGTTCAAATCCGGTGGATTTGAGCTCATCCATGGGTTCTTGGGATTTGGCCTGATCCCAGCACTTGCCCTGTGGTGAAATTCCATACAAAACATGAGTGTGACTTGTAAAGATGCTCACAAGAAAGGAAAAGCTGGGAATCAGACCAAATCCTGAGAGCCCATGGATCAGCTCGAATCCACTGGATTTGAGCTTTGGGCCATCAAACCAGCCGGGTGTCCACATTCCCTTTAGGGAGTGACACCACGGTCCATTTTGCCGATTTTCCCAGCCGTTTTCGAGATATTTCGATGTGTAAATATTTATTGGTTTTAATTTACCACTTAAGAGGTGAGTTTGGATAAATTAGCAGAAAAGCGTATTAAAGTTCGAAATATTCCATCATTCTAAGATATTTTCACTAGAGGCGCTCTTACAAAAATCCATCCATTCAGCCTCCATAAGAAGCAATGTATTGCTATCGGATTACGATTCATGCCACGACGACCACCACAACAACAATAAATCAGAATTTCTCCTCATTGATTATCCAGGATATATGGCCGGTTCACAATAAAAAAAATGTTTTTTTAAGAACAAAACTTGGGTTTTTATCAAGGTTTATTTTTTAAAAAAAAGTACATCAATCAATGATCCACACATAATACATACATACACATACATAAACGTGTGTTCAGAAAAACTTTTTATAAATCTTTTGGATTTAAACCCAATTTCTTTGCGCCGTCATACACACACTTCATTATTTGATAGGCAAGTTCGCATCTAGGATGAATTAAGAGTAAAACGTAGCATAAAACTGAATACGTGCTGAAATAATGAATTCATTCAAAAATTCAAATAAATATACCGTTCAAGTTTGCAGTCGGGTATCTTACATCCAGTTAAAATTTGTTCTAATTTTTTCTGCTTATTTCCATCGAAATCTTGGCCATACGTGGACAATTTAACATATTGATCACGAAAGAAACGTCGATTGTTTATCTAAAATTTCAATAAAACATAATAAAATGCACTTGATTCCGTTTTTTTTTTGGATTCATACCACGTGAAATGATTCAAGCCAGCATGCAACAAAACACTTCTCCGTTTTAGTGGAAGGTAGAAATTTATTCACAATTCTCTCAATTTCATCATCTGCAACTCTTTCCTTGATTTTGCACGTATTCATAGCATATTTAAATGTCGCTTCGTAGTTCGAGTCTTGATTCTGAAGTTCGAACTCTGTGCCCTCAATCTGAAATTTTAACGGCTTATATTAGTTTTAATGGCAAAACTTTATCGTATATCGAAGTGAAGTGGGAATTTACACTTTTCGCAGAATGGAACACAGCAACTGCTGAACACAGAAACAAATAGCAATGAACCGTGCAGTTTGCCATTCTTCTATGGAATGACTAAATTTAGTACATTCACGAACAATCTGTCTCTTACTAATCAGAAAAAGATTTAATCGTCATCGAGAACATGCAAACGATGTCCTGATCTTAATCACATGTGATAGTTCGTGTTGACGGCTATTGTTTATTACAGACAAATGCGAACAAAAAAAGACAAAATTGCTATTATTCACACAATTCATTGATATTTTATTGAAAAATTGCAGAAGTGATTTGGTATTCGTTACATTGAAAGCAAGTGTCGGTTAGTTTTCATTGAATGAATTATTGAATGCTGTCCACGGTGATGCCACGGGCTTCACATTCCTTTTTAATGCAAGTTGCAATCATGGCGCTAAATTCGCAACTGAAACGAGATAATAGCACACGTTGAATGAAGAAGATACAGCACATGATCGAGTTTTTTTCTTTTACTTACTCATCAGGTGTACCAGGAGCCTTGCATTTTCC
>NW_022601979.1:0-5434 GCF_009176505.1 Sitodiplosis mosellana | reverse complement strand
TTTTGGTTTTTCTTGAATGTTTTGTTTTTGGCTTTTATCGGTTTTGATTTTTGATTTTATTCCTGATAAATTTTGCGTGTTTCCGCCCAATCCATTTGTGTCAGACGTGGCCAAAAGGTGAGTTTAGCTTTTACCTCGGATTTTTAAACGTTACAGTCATGGTCTGGATCCAGTTCAATCTGAATTTGACAAATGAATTGAGTAAGGATTTTCAAGCTCACCCAGTCTGACTTGTGTACTTATTATCGAGATAAAGAAATGAAAGGATTGACGGTAGATCCGTGTTACATGAATAGAATTAATGAAATTGTTGTTATATTTTCAAAACAGCATGAAACACC
This sequence comes from Sitodiplosis mosellana, assembly GCF_009176505.1. Taxonomy (NCBI): domain Eukaryota; kingdom Metazoa; phylum Arthropoda; class Insecta; order Diptera; family Cecidomyiidae; genus Sitodiplosis; species Sitodiplosis mosellana. Next base: position 5,093 of record NW_022601979.1, on the reverse strand, counting down.
AGACGATGGGCCAACATGCGAATATGGTTCATTCATCAACAATATTGGCTGGATGACGAACTGATTGCCTTTGGCGTCATCGATATTCTATCGAAATGCTGGAGCTTCATATATTTCTTCTACGATCCAGGTGAGAGAATAAAATTTGCATTAGCTATTTTCTTTTTTTTCCTGCAATTTCATTTATGCCTCAGAAGAAAAAAAATGATGATTTTTGAATTCATGATTAGTTTCAATTTCGGAATGACCATTGAGTAAAAGTTGACTATTAATCGGTCATGTTAAATTCAATTTTTTTTCATTTGCAGAACAGATTACATTTTATTTTGAAATCGAATTGTCTGATTATGGCCTACTATCGTTTGAATTTGCTCTACTTGAAATTGAAAAAAAAATTGCATACATCGATTGAGCGTTGTATCATGCGGGATAATGTGATTGACAACAATTTCACATTAAAATAAATGAACTTGTTTGAGCGATGCGTTGCCAAATCCGATTTGTTATGAAATGTCCTGAGCATTCCATTGCCCGACTCATTTATGAAAACAGTACATTACAAACTGTAATTCTAAGCAAAGAATATTTTCATTTGCTGTACAATCGGTGAGTGGAATTTTTTTTTCAAAATCAAATAGTATAGCTAAAGAGCTCATAAGTTTTTCTTTCATTCTATGGGTGTCATATGTATATATACATCATGGAAATAATTTTTTCGAAGGGCATTGGAGGAGAAGCAGCAGAGTTGATCAATATCTATGAATCGGGTGAATCCTCTTAGCCAATCTAAAAAAGTGACCGATTATCGTTTGATGAACAAAAACGATTGAAGAACGAATTTCACAAAGGGAGCGTGCGAGAAGAATGAGGTAAATACAAAACAAATAAAATTGTGATTTATCGGAATTGGACATTCGCGTATTCTGTCGGCTTAGATTCAAGTCGATATTTCATTTGACCGCCTTAATATAACCGGATTTTTTTGCTTCTACAGGGTTAGAATTGAAGAATTTTTTGATAGTGCCTGGAAAAATGTAGTAAATTTATAAATCTAATTTACCTGTTTCAGTATTTCGTCATATTTTCCAACCACAGTTCGGGAGACTCAATATTTGAGAGACACCTAATTTTCTCGCAAAATCATAGGTCTCTTATCAAGCATTAAAGGGCACATATTTTCAATTACAAGCATGTTTTGTGCATCGTCAGCGATCGTCAGGGATGCATGAACAAACTTTTACTTTTAAATTTCGCATTTCTAAGCTACGATTGGTGAAGTATAACCTTATCACCTTTAATACGACTTGACCGTCCTCGACAAATTTCGTGAAAAAATTCCCCCGAATGAAATTTCGAAAGTTAAATTAGCTATAGTAATAAGTGGGTTTTTATATTGCAATATGATATAAAATTTCCTTCAGTTTGCAACATTTTCATTACACTTGATTTCAAATTCCCACCAAACCAGAAAAGAAACGCCATATTCGGATTCAGCGACCAAAAACCATGAAAAAAAGTATCTTCGTTTTATTTTTATTTTCAATGTCGAATAGTGTAATTGATAATAATATTTATCCGGAAAATAAATGTCAGTGTAAATGAAAAATACAGAATTGTGAGTAAAACAGCCAAAGGGATATTGCAACTTTTTTGACCAGAAAAAACGCCATCTTACGTCGTGCCCGTAAATTATTTTACTGTACATTTAGATGGTAGAGCTTGAACAAAAGTTCGACACTATGCCATTAACTTGGAAAGAGCTTGATAAACTTGATGAAATATATATATATTTTATGGTCGTTGCAATACCCCTATGAAAACAGCAAAACGAAAATAGAATAGAGTATTTATAAAAACACGTACGTGAAAAAAAGTAGAGTACATTCTTAATCAAAAAACGATTATTTTAAAATTACTTGAACGTATTGAAAAATCTAATTGATCTTAGAAGATAAATCGGTTTGCAGATTTTCTAAAGTTTGTTTGATTGCATTGTTGTAAATACTGCTTTTATTTGTTGTGGTATTTTCTTTGGTATCAACAATTTTGTACTTGGCAGCATTGAAAACGATTCATTGGCCTTTTCGGTGAACTTCTTTCAAGTTATCATGACGGATGTATTCACCCTGCTTATATAATGTTAATTTATCGCCAATAAATTTCGATTTAATCGACAAACATTTTTCAACAATTGATCCCACAAATAATTGTTTATGAGAAATTGGACCTGATTTCAAATAATCATGTTCGTTAAAATTTGACGAATCATAAAGTTCATTGAGATCGAGTCTAGCAAGAATGATATTGTATGTATCTGTGAACGAAATAACACGGTTTGGTAGATTTTGCAAAATGTGTTCAATTGTATTGATGATGTGCATGGTGCTTACACATGGCTGAGGCATAGTTCTTGATTCATTAGTCAGCTCGATGAAGCAATCACGAAAGCTGGGGTTTTCCAAAAACACGTTCGGGCAATCAGGGCATGATTTTTTGTGGCAACGCTTTATTTCTTTGCTTACTTCAATTTCAGTTAGACTTGCCAAATATGCGCGCTTATGTTGTTGATATTTTTGTTCAGGTGATTCGGGTTGAAGCAAAATCCCACCATCTTCATTTTGGATATATGCCAACTCATCAGCATCATCTACCAAATTATTCGGTCGTATGGGAATTGCTCTTGACGGTTCTGATGATTTTCGTGATGACACCGTTAAGATATTAGTGCTATCATTAATGCAATTTCCATGTTGTGACCCCTGAATGCCATTGAAAATCAAAAGTTTTCGGTAAGCTGCAGCAAACTGTTGGGCTGTGGGGTTATCCGAACAGCCTTGCATTCTACGTATACACCCAAAGAATGTTTCTAGGTGATCTTGGCAACAAACGAACGTGTACAATTTATCCGATGTGTAATAATCATTGTAGAGATTTTCAAAGCTGGTCATATTATGTAAATACCCGAAAAATGGGGTATAGTAATCACTTTTGAGAACAGACTTGCGAGTGGTAACGTGATCCTTAACTTCATCTACTTCGATTCTTTGTATAAACGATTTAGCATAGTCAAAATATTTGAAGATTTTATCTTTCGATGTTGAATCTATCGGGTTCTTAAAGTTTTTGCCTTCGTGACCAGCTTTCGAGTTCATTATATCAAACAATGAATCCCAAACCAGAATGAACTCTACTGTCATCTCGCTGGTTTCAAATCCCTCAACGCCATCTGCGGTCAGCAGTTTTAGTGAATTGGCAGTGCTTCGACTTAGAGTTTCAGCTGCAAGTCGAACGTTCATTTTCTTATTATACCATTCCATGTGGCGACGTGTCAACTTGTTTCCAAAGTTCAAATTTTCACTTTGTTGTTTCTGATAGAGTTTTACTATCAAACTCCAATCGATGAGTTTGTTGTCTACATACAATTTTTGGGAAGCGAAATGATTCCGTGTCAGTTTGAGCATATGGGGATTGTCCAAGAAAACGTGAATTCTCCGTGAACTGTCGCTGGGGTCGGGGAAGAAGGGTTTGCCAATTTCATAATCAGCTCCTAACTGCTTTACAGTTTTGATGTTTGCGGCTAAACCATCGAAAATGAAAGCTGTAACAATAGCGCCAGTCCCAGTTATTCGCAAAATGATGTCTTTGGTGATTTCCACACGTTCATCACTGGTCATTGAGTTGATTAAAAAATACGCTACGGGAATTTTAAAGTCTGGACCGACAACTAAATAAACGAGTGCATTAGATGCTATTGGTATTCCTTGATCTTCATCTCTCAATGTCCCACATGAAATAAATCCAATGAATTCTTTTTTCACAGGATCCCATTGTGCCTTCTGGCATATGCTCATTTCGTCGGAAAATAGGGTTACTTTTAATTTTTCACCTTTCTCCTTTAAGACATTGACTTTCTCTCTGAGGGTTACGAATGCAATGTCTGTAAAACCTGGCTCAGATTCAATAGAACTGTACCAATATTGCAGTGTTCTAACGGATGGTAGATTCTTGTTGAATTTAGTTCGCAAATATCTGTATGCAGCTGGTGAATAATAATGTATGGTCAAGCAAAATTCTCTAATCTCCTTTGAGTACTTCTCATTCCCGTCATTTCCATTTTTCAAACATTCCAAAATATCCGTGATCTGATTCAAGAAAATGTTGAAAAATATAAAAGAAAATATAAGAAATATATTAGGTTTGAATTTACATGTAAAACATTAACGAGTATATGACAAAAACACAACATAGCACAACCAAGATGGAAACGATCCAGAGTAGCCTTATTAGTAACGAATGAAAATAGGAAAGTACATTCAGATGCAAAATTGACGATTTAAGGTATTATTTCCTAGCAGCCGATTTTTTTCGCAGATTCAAGGGGGCAATCCGTTCAGTTTCTCAGAATATACCCAAAATTCCGAATAACCCTCTTGAATCGGCGACAAAAATCAGCCGCTAGGAAATAGTACCTTTATGACCAAAATAACGAAAAAATTGGTATTTAATTGTTCTTAGACTCCCATTATTTTTACGAAAAAATAGCCGTTTTCTAAGACGAAAATCTCGTCAAAGGTGGATTTCAGGTGTCTCCCGAACAAAAATATCAGGTTGAGATCGCATTGTAGCTACCTTAAATCAAATCGATAAAAAAAATCAATTGGATATGGCCAAATATGAACTTTCACGATAAATAAAGGTGTTACTGTGTAGTGAAGAAAAATAGACAAAAATCCATTCGTAACCAAACTTATAGAAGGTCGCTGATAACGTGGTTATTTGAGAAAGATTGAAGAAAATTTCATCGGAAAAAGAATAACAAAAACCACCCAACAACATCGTACCATGAAGATATATAAGGCACCAAATTTGCATTGCGTTTTCATTATACCAGTCAATTTTGTGGTTCTGTACATCTTCTGGTTTTTCAACTGAAATGATGAAATTAGCAAGCTTAGCACACAAATTGAAGGTTGCAAATCATTTCTCCTTTTTCAAATTAAATGAATCTATATATTTTCAGGTAAAATTAGTTCCATCACATGCCGCTTCCACTGAAGCCGATCTGAACTTGTATCGGCGCTATCAAATTGGCA
>NW_022601978.1:0-1537 GCF_009176505.1 Sitodiplosis mosellana | reverse complement strand
TTTCAACATGCTCGCAAATGTTTGAATGTGTTTGTAGAGTCGTCATTCTCTGTTCCAGTGTGAGCACAACAGTAAGCATTAAGCTTTCGATATTCACATCGTTATATCTCAGAAATCATCCCAACTGATTTTTATTCACGCCTGAAATCAATTTTTCTACAACAACTTGGAACCAGTTCCCAATTTCATTTTTTTCTTAAATTATTTATAATAAATCATCATGCAGATTAGTTTTTATTCAAAGCATTTGCAAAAAGGAAAAATGTGAAATATTGAGTTCTATAATGATGCTTTCAGTCTAATTTTATGCAAAAAAAAAATACTTGGATTTTTGTATTTCTAAGGAAGGATTATCTGTCCATATGTAAAGTTTATCGATTTTACAACAATATTTCCTGATTTTAACCAAAAAAAATTCAATTGATTCAAAATAGTGATGATCATCGAATAACATAATTTAGTGAAAATGTTAGGACGCAAACAAAGTTTGAAAGGGGACTTGATTCTTGCCCATGCCGACTATGGACCAGAGGAGAGTCTCAATGAAAATGCAGATATCGATTGGGTGAATAAAGTGAGTGAAGAATAATAAAAAAATTTTTTGATCAGAGCATAATCAATTTAATATCATTTGAATATTAGCTATGGGTGCGGCGTTTGATGAGACTGTGTGCCCTCTTATCACTTGCATCTGTGTCCCTTAACACACCAAAAACGTTCGAAAAGTTACCTATTCTTCAGTATGTCACGTTTATAGTTGACACATCTATCATAATTTTATTCACCGCTGAAATGATAGCTAAAATGCACATTCGTGGAGTTTGGAAGGTAAGCGTTCATCAAAATATCATCATTTTGTCGAAGTCAAGTGCTGATAATGCTTTTCATTCAATCATATGCAGAAAACTCTACAGGTCGATGTACCCTATTTCCGCGACCATTGGTGTCAATTCGATGCGAGTATGGTTTTATTTCTATGGATATCGGTAACTTTACAAGTATTTCAATCATTGGAAATTGTTTCACCGTTTTCCTATCTATCGATACTTCGGGCGCCAAGGCCATTGATTATGATACGATTTTTGCGTGTGTTCTTGAAATTTTCAATGCCAAAAAGTCGCATCAATCAAATTTTTAAGTACGTCAAATGTATTGAATTGATAACACAAATCGACAAATTTAAGAAAAGTTCATGCTCCAGAGCAGTGACTAGTATGGCTTGAAAGGACTTGGCCACGAGACTTCAAAGTCACCCACCGTTTGTCTCTAGCACGTTAGGTTCTTCAGAAAATGACCTATCTTGAACAATTCCATGTTTTACATATGCCAGATTTATTATTGTCCTTAAAATAGCTTGTGATCATATCAAGTACGTTGACGGATAAGTCGGCAATTTGACCAATCGGAATCGATTCACAATTTTTTTTTGAAATTTTGACTAAAATTACCGATTTTTGGACAATTTTGTATGGGAGGTACCCGATTCTTACTGGCTTCAAACTTTCTGAGGTTTCATTTTTTGGAGAAAAAATAAGAT
>NW_022601977.1:0-1557 GCF_009176505.1 Sitodiplosis mosellana | reverse complement strand
TTTCAACATGCTCGCAAATGTTTGAATGTGTTTGTAGAGTCGTCATTCTCTGTTCCAGTGTGAGCACAACAGTAAGCATTAAGCTTTCGATATTCACATCGTTATATCTCAGAAATCATCCCAACTGATTTTTATTCACGCCTGAAATCAATTTTTCTACAACAACTTGGAACCAGTTCCCAATTTCATTTTTTTCTTAAATTATTTATAATAAATCATCATGCAGATTAGTTTTTATTCAAAGCATTTGCAAAAAGGAAAAATGTGAAATATTGAGTTCTATAATGATGCTTTCAGTCTAATTTTATGCAAAAAAAAAATACTTGGATTTTTGTATTTCTAAGGAAGGATTATCTGTCCATATGTAAATTTTATCGATTTTACAACAATATTTCCTGATTTTAACCAAAAAAAATTCAATTGATTCAAAATAGTGATGATCATCGAATAACATAATTTAGTGAAAATGTTAGGACGCAAACAAAGTTTGAAAGGGGACTTGATTCTTGCCCATGCCGACTATGGACCAGAGGAGAGTCTCAATGAAAATGCAGATATCGATTGGGTGAATAAAGTGAGTGAAGAATAATAAAAAAAATTTTTGATCAGAGCATAATCAATTTAATATCATTTGAATATTAGCTATGGGTGCGGCGTTTGATGAGACTGTGTGCCCTCTTATCACTTGCATCTGTGTCCCTTAACACACCAAAAACGTTCGAAAAGTTACCTATTCTTCAGTATGTCACGTTTATAGTTGACACATCTATCATAATTTTATTCACCGCTGAAATGATAGCTAAAATGCACATTCGTGGAGTTTGGAAGGTAAGCGTTCATCAAAATATCATCATTTTGTCGAAGTCAAGTGCTGATAATGCTTTTCATTCAATCATATGCAGAAAACTCTACAGGTCGATGTACCCTATTTCCGCGACCATTGGTGTCAATTCGATGCGAGTATGGTTTTATTTCTATGGATATCGGTAACTTTACAAGTATTTCAATCATTGGAAATTGTTTCACCGTTTTCCTATCTATCGATACTTCGGGCGCCAAGGCCATTGATTATGATACGATTTTTGCGTGTGTTCTTGAAATTTTCAATGCCAAAAAGTCGCATCAATCAAATTTTTAAGTACGTCAAATGTATTGAATTGATAACACAAATCGACAAATTTAAGAAAAGTTCATGCTCCAGAGCAGTGACTAGTATGGCTTGAAAGGACTTGGCCACGAGACTTCAAAGTCACCCACCGTTTGTCTCTAGCACGTTAGGTTCTTCAGAAAAAGACCTATCTTGAACAATTCCATGTTTTACATATGCCAGATTTATTATTGTCCTTAAAATAGCTTGTGATCATATCAAGTACGTTGACGGATAAGTCGGCAATTTGACCAATCGGAATCGATTCAAGGGTACCTCCCACAATTTTTTTTTGAAATTTTGACTAAAATTACCGATTTTTGGACAATTTTGTATGGGAGGTACCCGTTAATCGATTCTTATTGGCTTCAAACTTTCTGAGGTTTCATTTTTTGGAGAAAAAATAAGAT
>NW_022601976.1:0-6327 GCF_009176505.1 Sitodiplosis mosellana | reverse complement strand
AAGAAGAGCACCGACAACAAACCAAAAGTCATGCAATTTGGTGATGTACGCACAGCAAACGAAACAGAACAGGCCAACCTGTTTGCGAACTTCTTCAGTAGCAACTACGATGACTCAACGACTCAAGGCGTTCAACAATCGCCTACCGATGAGTCACACCAAACTGAGGAATTCCAGCTCGACATCAATTTCGTGCTTGAAGAGCTGCAAGCCGTGAACACAAAGAAAGGTACAGGTCCCAACGGTATGCACCCGTTGTTACTGAAAAACTGTGCGAGTCATTTGGCGGCTCCACTCACCGAGATTTTCAATGAATCATTGTCAACTGGCCATTTTCCTGACAAATGGAAACGCTCGAGTGTGTCACCTATTTTCAAAAAGGGGGCGAGATCGAAAATTGAAAACTATCGTTGCATTGCTAAGCTCCAAACTGTGGCGAAGTTCTTCGAGCATTTGGTGAACGTCAAACTTTTGTCTCTGGTACAGGACAAAATCACCAAAAAGCAACACGGCTTCATGAAGTCCAGATCCACTGCATCTAATCTCACCGAATTTACCTACTATGCCCAGAGAGGCATAAATTCAGGTGCGCAAGTGGACGTTCTCTACACGGACTTCAGTAAAGCGTTTGACAGAGTAAACCACAAGAGATTGATTCTGAAACTCAGATCGTTCAACCTGCCAGACAATCTTCTTGCTTGGATCGAATCATACCTGTCCAACAGAACGCAATTCGTCAAGTATGGGAGCAGCGAGTCGAATGAATTCAACGTATCATCTGGCGTACCACAGGGTAGTCATCTCGGACCCACACTATTCCTGTTGTTCATCAACGACATAGTGGACGAAATGGACGACGTGTTCATTTCTTTGTTCGCCGATGATGTAAAAAATCGCCAAAATCATCCACTCGAGCACGGATGCGGAAGCGTTACAGCGAGCCATCGACAAACTAAAGGTTTGGTGCGACGTGAACAATTTGCACCTGAACCTCGACAAATGTGCCGTCCTTACAATCACCACTAAGAAGAAGGACGTTATCGATACAAGTTACAAATACGGTGATTTCATTTTCAAGCACATATCCGACCACAAAGATCTCGGCGTCATCATTGACCAAAAACTTAGTTTTGTCAAGCACATCGACGCAATTACATCGAAAGCAACGGCTGCCCTTGGTTTCATCAGGAGATTTTGCTACGACATAGTCGATGTACAAACGCTCAAAACATTGTATTACGCATTGGTTCAGTCTCATCTCGAGTACTGTAACGTTGTATGGCTACCAACTTATGCCGTACATATCGACAAGATCGAGAGTGTTTTGAGGAAATTTACCCAGTTTGCCAGAAGAGAGTATCCGGACAGCGGTCAACGGATATAATATCACCGAATACCATAAGCGACTTGAGGCCCTCGATATGTCATCATTAGAAAGAAGGAGAGTAAATGCATCAATTGTATTTATTTACGATATCGTGAATGGATACGCAAACTGTCCTTCTGTACGCAATGATATAGCAGTGGGTGAGAGCATTCGTACCTTGCGCCTTACTAACTACCTAAAGATCAAGGAAAATCTGATGGACAAACAGATTAGAGCTCAAATTCCACAATTGTGCAAATACGCAAACCAAGTGGCTGATCCATTCAAAAATGCAACCAGTCGCGCAAACTTCATCACATCTGTACGAAAAGAGCACAGTCCAGTTTTTAGTTTAAAGTACTGACAAATTATTTTTTTACATCCTTGGTAAATGTATAGCTTTAATGAGGCAAAACTGTGATTTTTACACTAATTAATTAAAATTTAGTAACATTGACTGTGATATAGCCATCCATTGAGTTGGTGATTGTTTTTGACCTGTTATTTATAATGGAATATAGTTACTTTTGTCAATGCAAGTAAAAATTAAACCAAACTAAATTGTATAAAACAAAAGATCAGGTTTTTCATGACTCTTGGAGTCATTTTCCTGCAAATCAAATTATTCAGCCAGTTTTTGGCGGTGTAAATAAATAAATATTACTTACAGCATGCGCCTCTTGCAAAACTAACGTTGGGGCCACCTACAAAATTAAATAAATTGCAACAGATTTTTCGTCTTTTCCTCATAAATTTATTTATTAGGTATTTTCACGTATTTCAGGAAAAAAACTGTGTTTCATTTATATATTTTATTGATACCTATAACTGTCTTGAATACTCGAAAAATAGGGCGGCTCATATCAGAATGTGGCCTTTGGTACAGAAACGTCAAAAATGAGCTACCAATACGCCACCGGTGGGGTTCGTCGAATGTATTAAATGCAATACATTGCGCCACTATTGAGCTGATTCATAGTACATGTATTAACCTCGTACACGCACATATTTTAAAACCTTACTCCACGCACATGGTGCCTGGCCAGACCCCTATACATTTACATGCATTTGTATGGGAATAAGTGATGCATGCCATCTCATTTTCAACGGAACTGATAAGAGATAAGTGATATATATCTTCAGCAAAGTTGTCGGGCAGGTCAAGCACTACAATTTTTTCAAAGACAATATCTTCTTATCTCTTATCAGTTCCGCGAAAAATGATAAGAAAGAATCGCGTTTTTTCGCGAAACTGATAAGAGATAAGGAGATAGTATCTTCACAAAAAGTATAGTACTTGACCTGCTCTACAACTTTGCTGCAGACAGATATCACTTATCTCTTATCAGTACCGTGTATAATGAGAAGGGGAATTTTCGAGATTTTTCGCGTTTTTCGCGTATTCCGCGGAACTGATTAGCGATAAATGATATCTGTCTTGAGGGAAATAAACGAGGTAATGTAAGAGAGGTGAAAAACCACATAGAATCATCAAAACACACTATATTCCATATGTTTCCATACAAAATATGTAGGGGTCTGGCCAGGCACCATGTGCGTGTAGGAAGGTATAAATTTTACATCATTTTTTTCGTCCTGTTTTAAGGACTTTTTTCAATTTTTGAATGAATAGATCGAAAGCCAATAAAATTTTAGGAGGGTACCCGGAAGCATTTTACGATATCTAAATTAGAAGTATGTTAAATTAACGCTCAAAATCGAAAAATGCCTGGCTAGACCCATGTGCGTGTACGAGGGTTAAAAATGAAAAAAAATAAGTCTTCATTGTCATTTTTGAAACCATTTTATTTAAAAATAAAAATTATTTTCAGTTCTTGTCATGTTTTTATCATTAAGGTTATATATCGAATAAAAAACTTTGCCAAAGTCAATTCTTGTGTCGAAAGCATATATAGAATGAAGATTGTCCGGCAGGTTGAACGGTCTGAGTTTCAGAATCAATCTCTTTTGGTTAACTCTGTCAAACACTTTACTGAAGTCCGTGTAGAGAACGTCCACTTCGCACCTGAATTTATGCCTCTCTGGGCATAGTAGGTAAATTCGGTGAGATTAGATGCAGTGGATCTGGATTTCATAAAGCCATGTTGCTTTTTGGCGATTTTTGTCCTGTACCAAAGAGAGAAGTTTTACGTTCACCAAATGCTCAAAGAACTTCGCCACACTCGCGCGTTTCCGTTTGTCAGGAAAATGGCCAGTCGACAATGATTCGTTCGACGCTATGCCCTCTTACGTCAACGCCAACTGGTGCAAGAACAAGTACTACAAGCACAACGTACGTCAAATTCAAAAGCTTGTATACAAATATATACATGTGTCAATTGCTTATTGAGCGATTTTCTGTTCTCAAGAAATATTTTGAGTTTATTTTTATTAAAAAGCGCGAATATTTTTTTTTTCAATGCAAGAATTTAATCTTGTTATTTTAAAACGTAAAATCAAAAATTTTTCTCGTGTTTTTGCGTGTTTTTGTCAACACAAGAGTAACTTAAGAATTACGAACAAATGTCAGTTCATTTGTTGACGTTCCACGTTCCGATTGTTTCAATGACAACATGAAGTGACATTCGTCGCAGTTATTCATGTTGATGAAAACACGTGAAAACACAAAAATTTCATTTAATTTTATATTTTCTAAAATATTAGAATATTGTTTTACTATTATTATTATTATTCTGCACCGTACAGCGTTTCTTCGCCAGAGGTGGTTTATTTAGTATAAATATTATTTTATATTTACAATAAATGATATCCGTGTTTTTTATTGAAACATGTTTTTTCAAGTTTTTCTCTTCAAGTGATTGCTATATTTATACAAACGTGGTATTTCATTGTGTGGTTTGTGTTTGTTTTGGTTTGTTTATTGGCTGATTCATGTTGACACAATGATTCTAATAGTGATATGCTGTGCAATTGAGGCTTGAAATATTTTTTTTTCTCCTTTGGAAAAAAATCAATGGAATAAGAGAGATATCAGTGTAATGCAAGCAGATTTTAATGTTTTTATGTGAAAGAACTACTATTCAAAACAGGCAATAACAGTATACCCAACGTGTAAGCTTTTAATACTATTGGTATACAACGGTTGTATTACATGTTCTTGCACCAGTTGGCGCTTCTGGGCTCATTTATATGAGAACTGTCAAGAAGGCGCAGTGTCGGATTCGTTGAAAATCTCGGTGAGTGGAGCCGCCAAATGACTCGCACGGTTCTTTAGTATCAATGGGTGCATACATCGGGACCCGTACCTTTCTTGGTGTTCACGGCTTGTAGCTCTTCAAGCACAAAATTGATGTCGAGCTGAAATTCCTCAGTTTGCTGTGACTCAACGGTAGGCGATTGTTGAACGCCTTGAGTCGATGAGTCATCGTAGTTGCTACTGAAGAAATTAGCGAATAGGTTGGCCTGTTCAGTTTCGTTTGCCGTACGCACGTTACCAAGTTGCATGACTTTCGGTTTGTTGTCAGTGCTCTTCTTCGAGTTTACATATTGCCAAAATCTCGATGCTTCATGCTTGAGCGGGGATTTCATTTTGTCCACATATGTGTTGTAGAGTTCCGTGTTGAGTTTATCAAATTCACGTGATGCCAAAATATAATTCCATTCAAAGTACGGTTTGAAGCCAGACCGTCTGTATCGTTTCCATGCCTTGTTTTTCCTATTTTTTAGTGTTATTAGTGATTAATTTTCCACGGACATTTTTGTATCGATTTGGCGATGTAAGTGGGCACAAATTTTATAATTGCATCGTCTAAACTGTCGTGTAGCAAATTCACTTTCTCGGTGATTGTCTTTCCATGGAATAATGCGGTGAAGTTGATGCTTTCTAGGTGTTCATACCAGCATATTTGACCCGATTGAAGTTTAAAGCTTTTGTAGTGATGTTGGCTTCGGTGGTTTCGTTTTCATGTCATTCAAATATCGGTAGATGATGACTTTCAGTTTTTTTCTTTAGTGCGTTAGCCTTATCAACACGCTCAATTGTGATGTTGGTAAAATCATTTGTAAAGAACAAATCCAAAAGGCGACCTTTTGATTCATGACGAAGTCCCATGCTCATAAGTCCCTGGATAAAAGTGACCGTTGATACAGGTTGAAATTTAGTTGGAATTAAAATGTTGTCATTATCGCTATCGATTGACCATTCCACATGCGGCAGATTAAAATCACTAATAAAAACTAGAATATCTGGATCAGATGCTATTTGGTGCATGGCCGCTAAGTGTGAGCCGTAGATTGAATGCAGTTAATTTGGTGGAATGTATGCACAGTAGATGTAGATGACGTGTGATTTGGTACTCGCTTTCACACAAACATTTTCCAAATCGTCAGCATCGGCAATTTTTATTTCTTCACTGGAGAATTTGTCGTTATTAGTCGCAATTAATACCCACCGCTACGTTGAAATAGTCTATCCCTACGAAAAACGGAATACGAATCGTCAAAAAAATCAGCATCATGAATATCTTTCCTGAGCCACACATTTATAAATAAATGATTGGAAAAAAATCGACTGATAATTTTAAGTCTGAATGCTGTACATGAACCAAAGAAACTAATTCAACCTGAAATGACATTGTTTCGTATTCTGATAACGCAGTGTTGCGTTTACAATATAGAGTGCGTTTTAAATACTACTGCGTATGGAACGAATAACAGTAGCGTCTTTTGATTCATAGGTAAGCAACAATGAACTACTGAATAGTAACAATGAGAAAAATAAGAAAACAATTTTCATTTTGGTATGATAAATAATTTTTTTCAACAAAATTTTTTTATAAATAATCTGAAAACCGAATATAAACAAAGACGTTTCTTATGATTATCAAGTACGTTGACGCATAAGACGGCAATTTGAAGGAGAAAATGCGCAGTGTATTTTTCCAACCGACAAAAATACAGTTAATGTGTTAGATGTTCAGTGTTTACCCTGAAAACATTTC
>NW_022601975.1:0-6321 GCF_009176505.1 Sitodiplosis mosellana | reverse complement strand
AAGAAGAGCACCGACAACAAACCAAAAGTCATGCAATTTGGTGATGTGCGCACAGCAAACGAAACAGAACAGGCCAACCTGTTTGCGAACTTCTTCAGTAGCAACTACGATGACTCAACGACTCAAGGCGTTCAACAATCGCCTACCGATGAGTCACACCAAACTGAGGAATTCCAGCTCGACATCAATTTCGTGCTTGAAGAGCTGCAAGCCGTGAACACAAAGAAAGGTACAGGTCCCAACGGTATGCACCCGTTGTTACTGAAAAACTGTGCGAGTCATTTGGCGGCTCCACTCACCGAGATTTTCAATGAATCATTGTCAACTGGCCATTTTCCTGACAAATGGAAACGCTCGAGTGTGTCACCTATTTTCAAAAAGGGGGCGAGATCGAAAATTGAAAACTATCGTTGCATTGCTAAGCTCCAAACTGTGGCGAAGTTCTTCGAGCATTTGGTGAACGTCAAACTTTTGTCTCTGGTACAGGACAAAATCACCAAAAAGCAACACGGCTTCATGAAGTCCAGATCCACTGCATCTAATCTCACCGAATTTACCTACTATGCCCAGAGAGGCATAAATTCAGGTGCGCAAGTGGACGTTCTCTACACGGACTTCAGTAAAGCGTTTGACAGAGTAAACCACAAGAGATTGATTCTGAAACTCAGATCGTTCAACCTGCCAGACAATCTTCTTGCTTGGATCGAATCATACCTGTCCAACAGAACGCAATTCGTCAAGTATGGGAGCAGCGAGTCGAATGAATTCAACGTATCATCTGGCGTACCACAGGGTAGTCATCTCGGACCCACACTATTCCTGTTGTTCATCAACGACATAGTGGACGAAATGGACGACGTGTTCATTTCTTTGTTCGCCGATGATGTAAAAATCGCGAAAATCATCCACTCGAGCACGGATGCGGAAGCGTTACAGCGAGCCATCGACAAACTAAAGGTTTGGTGCGACGTGAACAATTTGCACCTGAACCTCGACAAATGTGCCGTCCTTACAATCACCACTAAGAAGAAGGACGTTATCGATACAAGTTACAAATACGGTGATTTCATTTTCAAGCACATATCCGACCACAAAGATCTCGGCGTCATCATTGACCAAAAACTTAGTTTTGTCAAGCACATCGACGCAATTACATCGAAAGCAACGGCTGCCCTTGGTTTCATCAGGAGATTTTGCTACGACATAGTCGATGTACAAACGCTCAAAACATTGTATTACGCATTGGTTCAGTCTCATCTCGAGTACTGTAACGTTGTATGGCTACCAACTTATGCCGTACATATCGACAAGATCGAGAGTGTTTTGAGGAAATTTACCCAGTTTGCCAGAAGAGAGTATCCGGACAGCGGCCAACGGATATAATATCACCGAATACCATAAGCGACTTGAGGCCCTCGATATGTCATCATTAGAAAGAAGGAGAGTAAATGCATCAATTGTATTTATTTACGATATCGTGAATGGATACGCAAACTGTCCTTCTGTACGCAATGATATAGCAGTGGGTGAGAGCATTCGTACCTTGCGCCACACTAACTACCTAAAGATCAAGGAAAATCTGATGGACAAACAGATTAGAGCTCAAATTCCACAATTGTGCAAATACGCAAACCAAGTGGCTGATCCATTCAAAAATGCAACCAGTCGCGCAAACTTCATCACATCTGTACGAAAAGAGCACAGTCCAGTTTTTAGTTTAAAGTACTGACAAATTATTTTTTTACATCCTTGGTAAATGTATAGCTTTAATGAGGCAAAACTGTGATTTTTACACTAATTAATTAAAATTAAGTAACATTGACTGTGATATAGCCATCCATTGAGTTGGTGATTGTTTTTGACCTGTTATTTATAATGGAATATAGTTACTTTTGTCAATGCAAGTAAAAATTAAACCAAACTAAATTGTATAAAACAAAAGATCAGGTTTTTCATGACTCTTGGAGTCATTTTCCTGCAAATCAAATTATTCAGCCAGTTTTTGGCGGTGTAAATAAATAAATATTACTTACAGCATGCGCCTCTTGAAAAACTAACGTTGGGGCCACCTACAAAATTAAATAAATTGCAACAGATTTTTCGTCTTTTCCTCATAAATTTATTTATTAGGTATTTTCACGTATTTCAGGAAAAAAACTGTGTTTCATTTATATATTTTATTGATACCTATAACTGTCTTGAATACTCGAAAAATAGGGCGGCTCATATCAGAATGTGGCCTTTGGTACAGAAACGTCAAAAATGAGCTACCAATACGCCACCGGTGGGGTTCGTCGAATGTATTAAATGCAATACATTGCGCCACTATTGAGCTGATTCATAGTACATGTATTAACCTCGTACACGCACATATTTTAAAACCTTACTCCACGCACATGGTGCCTGGCCAGACCCCTATACATTTACATGCATTTGTATGGGAATAAGTGATGCATGCCATCTCATTTTTAACGGAACTGATAAGAGATAAGTGATATATATCTTCAGCAAAGTTGTCGGGCAGGTCAAGCACTACAATTTTTTCAAAGACAATATCTTCTTATCTCTTATCAGTTCCGCGAAAAATGATAAGAAAGAATCGCGTTTTTTCGCGAAACTGATAAGAGATAAGGAGATAGTATCTTCACAAAAAGTATAGTACTTGACCTGCTCTACAACTTTGCTGCAGACAGATATCACTTATCTCTTATCAGTACCGTGTATAATGAGAAGGGGAATTTTCGAGATTTTTCGCGTTTTTCGCGTATTCCGCGGAACTGATTAGCGATAAATGATATCTGTCTTGAGGGAAATAAACGAGGTAATGTAAGAGAGGTGAAAAACCACATAGAATCATCAAAACACACTATATTCCATATGTTTCCATACAAAATATATAGGGGTCTGGCCAGGCACCATGTGCGTGTAGGAAGGTATAAATTTTACATCATTTTTTTCGTCCTGTTTTAAGGACTTTTTTCAATTTTTGAATGAATAGATCGAAAGCCAATAAAATTTTAGGAGGGTACCCGGAAGCATTTTACGATATCTAAATTAGAAGTATGTTAAATTAACGCTCAAAATCGAAAAATGCCTGGCTAGACCCATGTGCGTGTACGAGGGTTAAAAATGAAAAAAAATAAGTCTTCATTGTCATTTTTGAAACCATTTTATTTAAAAATAAAAATTATTTTCAGTTCTTGTCATGTTTTTATCATTAAGGTTATATATCGAATAAAAAACTTTGCCAAAGTCAATTCTTGTGTCGAAAGCATCTATAGAATGAAGATTGTCCGGCAGGTTGAACGGTCTGAGTTTCAGAATCAATCTCTTTTGGTTAACTCTGTCAAACACTTTACTGAAGTCCGTGTAGAGAACGTCCACTTCGCACCTGAATTTATGCCTCTCTGGGCATAGTAGGTAAATTCGGTGAGATTAGATGCAGTGGATCTGGATTTCATAAAGCCATGTTGCTTTTTGGCGATTTTTGTCCTGTACCAAAGAGAGAAGTTTTACGTTCACCAAATGCTCAAAGAACTTCGCCACACTCGCGCGTTTCCGTTTGTCAGGAAAATGGTCAGTCGACAATGATTCGTTCGACGCTATGCCCTCTTATGTCAACGCCAACTGGTGCAAGAACAAGTACTACAAGCACAACGTACGTCAAATTCAAAAGCTTGTATACAAATATATACATGTGTCAATTGCTTATTGAGCGATTTTCTGTTCTCAAGAAATATTTTGAGTTTATTTTTATTAAAAAGCGCGAATATTTTTTTTTTCAATGCAAGAATTTAATCTTGTTATTTTAAAACGTAAAATCAAACATTTTTCTCGTGTTTTTGCGTGTTTTTGTCAACACAAGAGTAACTTAAGAATTACGAACAAATGTCAGTTCATTTGTTGACGTTCCACGTTCCGATTGTTTCAATGACAACATGAAGTGACATTCGTCGCAGTTATTCATGTTGATGAAAACACGTGAAAACACAAAAATTTCATTTAATTTTATATTTTCTAAAATATTAGAATATTGTTTTACTATTATTATTATTATTCTGCACCGTACAGCGTTTCTTCGCCAGAGGTGGTTTATTTAGTATAAATATTATTTTATATTTACAATAAATGATATCCGTGTTTTTTATTGAAACATGTTTTTTCAAGTTTTTCTCTTCAAGTGATTGCTATATTTATACAAACGTGGTATTTCATTGTGTGGTTTGTGTTTGTTTTGGTTTGTTTATTGGCTGATTCATGTTGACACAATGATTCTAATAGTGATATGCTGTGCAATTGAGGCTTGAAATATTTTTTTTTCTCCTTTGGAAAAAAATCAATGGAATAAGAGAGATATCAGTGTAATGCAAGCAGATTTTAATGTTTTTATGTGAAAGAACTACTATTCAAAACAGGCAATAACAGTATACCCAACGTGTAAGCTTTTAATACTATTGGTATACAACGGTTGTATTACATGTTCTTGCACCAGTTGGCGCTTCTGGGCTCATTTATATGAGAACTGTCAAGAAGGCGCAGTGTCGGATTCGTTGAAAATCTCGGTGAGTGGAGCCGCCAAATGACTCGCACGGTTCTTTAGTATCAATGGGTGCATACATCGGGACCCGTACCTTTCTTGGTGTTCACGGCTTGTAGCTCTTCAAGCACAAAATTGATGTCGAGCTGAAATTCCTCAGTTTGCTGTGACTCAACGGTAGGCGATTGTTGAACGCCTTGAGTCGATGAGTCATCGTAGTTGCTACTGAAGAAATTAGCGAATAGGTTGGCCTGTTCAGTTTCGTTTGCCGTACGCACGTTACCAAGTTGCATGACTTTCGGTTTGTTGTCAGTGCTCTTCTTCGAGTTTACATATTGCCAAAATCTCGATGCTTCATGCTTGAGCGGGGATTTCATTTTGTCCACATATGTGTTGTAGAGTTCCGTGTTGAGTTTATCAAATTCACGTGATGCCAAAATATAATTCCATTCAAAGTACGGTTTGAAGCCAGACCGTCTGTATCGTTTCCATGCCTTGTTTTTCCTATTTTTTAGTGTTATTAGTGATTAATTTTCCACGGACATTTTTGTATCGATTTGGCGATGTACGTGGGCACAAATTTTATAATTGCATCGTCTAAACTGTCGTGTAGCAAATTCACTTTCTCGGTGATTGTCTTTCCATGGAATAATGCGGTGAAGTTGATGCTTTCTAGGTGTTCATACCAGCATATTTGACCCGATTGAAGTTTAAAGCTTTTGTAGTGATGTTGGCTTCGGTGGTTTCGTTTTCATGTCATTCAAATATCGGTAGATGATGACTTTCAGTTTTTTTCTTTAGTGCGTTAGCCTTATCAACACGCTCAATTGTGATGTTGGTAAAATCATTTGTAAAGAACAAATCCAAAAGGCGACCTTTTGATTCATGACGAAGTCCCATGCTCATAAGTCCCTGGATAAAAGTGACCGTTGATACAGGTTGAAATTTAGTTGGAATTAAAATGTTGTCATTATCGCTATCGATTGACCATTCCACATGCGGCAGATTAAAATCACTAATAAAAACTAGAATATCTGGATCAGATGCTATTTGGTGCATGGCCGCTAAGTGTGAGCCGTAGATTGAATGCAGTTAATTTGGTGGAATGTATGCACAGTAGATGTAGATGACGTGTGATTTGGTACTCGCTTTCACACAAACATTTTCCAAATCGTCAGCATCGGCAATTTTTATTTCTTCACTGGAGAATTTGTCGTTATTAGTCGCAATTAATACCCACCGTTGAAATAGTCTATCCCTACGAAAAACGGAATACGAATCGTCAAAAAAATCAGCATCATGAATATCTTTCCTGAGCCACACATTTATAAATAAATGATTGGAAAAAAATCGACTGATAATTTTAAGTCTGAATGCTGTACATGAACCAAAGAAACTAATTCAACCTGAAATGACATTGTTTCGTATTCTGATAACGCAGTGTTGCGTTTACAATATAGAGTGCGTTTTAAATACTACTGCGTATGGAACGAATAACAGTAGCGTCTTTTGATTCATAGGTAAGCAACAATGAACTACTGAATAGTAACAATGAGAAAAATAAGAAAACAATTTTCATTTTGGTATGATAAATAATTTTTTTCAACAAATTTTTTTTATAAATAATCTGAAAACCGAATATAAACAAAGACGTTTCTTATGATTATCAAGTACGTTGACGGATAAGACGGCAATTTGAAGGAGAAAATGCGCAGTGTATTTTTCCAACCGACAAAAATACAGTTAATGTGTTAGATGTTCAGTGTTTACCCTGAAAACATTTC
>NW_022601974.1:0-6011 GCF_009176505.1 Sitodiplosis mosellana | reverse complement strand
AGCTTCATATTTGAATACTAAATTTAACATAGATCAATACTGATTTCTCTCAAATTTAATTAGACTTTATATAGAATTGAAATTTTCCATTATTGTCCTAACAAACTCTGCAAAAATAATTTGCAACAATCAATTTGACACAGGCAAATGGCTTTAGTTGGTTTTATTTGATAAAGTTTGTTATTTTGAAATGCTATTATTTTGTTTATATTCCAAGTTTGACACATTTTCCATTGAAATCGATCGTACTCAAAGATCAGCGTTGAAAGTTCATTTGACGACGATGTATTGCCAATTTTTTCAGACCAGTCAGCAGTTTTGGCTAGAGCTAAGTTTCATGAAAGCCGAAGTACTTGGAACGGGCATTATTGTTATCGCAAATTTATTTGAGTATTTTCCTCATTCCGTTCCTATCGGACAGATTTTAAAATAAATTAGCATTTGGTATGAAATACTTACGCCGATTGGGTTATCTTCAAATTTCTTTGTTATTTTCTCGGACATTTTTTTTGTCTACTAGAGGAAAGAATAAAACAAAATAGTAGAATAATTTCTTATCAGTTATGAATCACTGATTTGCAATCACGCATAAACAGCCATTTGGTATTCGATGAAAATTGATTTATTTCACAGTCATTTGAACGAAAAGATATAATAACATAAGAAAAATCACAATTTTTCATGAATTTCATAATAGCAACTTTAATTAGCATCGTTATTTCTTAGCCATTTCCCATGACCATGCCCATGTCTATGCATTCTTTTAGCTGTTCGCAACAATGAGTTTCTGGAACTCGCAGATTGGCTATCTCAGGTGCGGCTTTCTTTATATACAAATTATATTTTATACATCTGATATCATCGATAACCTTTAAATCGGTCAAACTTTGCGTATAAGGAGGAGGTGTTACAACGTTACCGCAAATGAAATAGAATACTTCTAGGACCTTTTCCTGTTGACATCGAAACAAATAAAATGGTTTGAGCGCTTGAAATGTGAATGCTCATAAATTGAATACAAACCGGGGTTATATTATCACCAATGACTCTCCTGATATGTCGGATAATTTTAGGACATATACCTGTTGTAGGCCAATGACAAAAAAAAAGTGACTTATCTTAATAATATTAGTAATATTTTCACTCTATCATATTATTACCGCAATCTCTTGCGAAAGGCTGTTGTTCATTCTGTTTCGCTGATACACCTACAACGAATAGAGTTTTTAAGAGAATATTGAATGGATCATTTTTTGTCTTTGATACACACACGCACCAATGAACAACAAAGCACAAACAATGGAAATTACTAGTTTCATATTTCCACTAAATTCGAAACGTTGAACGTGATGCTGAACAACAAAATTCATTTGATAATAACAGTTCGTCTGGCAACGCAACCGACCATCGGTATATTTACATTTTTCATTCGAAAATCAATACGAGCAATTGATTTGACACGGTCTATTAATTGAAAACGTACACATTTCACCATTTTTATTTTAATTAAGTTTTCTAATGTCACAATTTTTCATTCTTTTCTTACATTTTTCTTTTTCGTTCAGTATTTCCACATTGGTGGAATATTTCGCCAAAGAGCTTCCAAAAAAGGAACAAAACAATAAACATCTAGTTGCAAAGCAAAGAGTGCATATTTGCTGCTGAGCAGGCAAGCTAAGCTGAGCTGAATTTGCTTAGTCAGGCGCCTGAAGCGGTATTTTACCGCACTTACGATGGTAAAATGTCATTGCTATCTGAGATTCACCGTGTTTATCAATTATATTAAGATGTATCTTAGCTAGAAATGAAATCTTACTGGGCGCCTGAGTCAACAAATTCAGTTCAGCTCAGGCCTGCACAGCAGCAAATATGCGCTCTCTGTTCCGAAGGAAAATAAACGAGATTTTTTTTCTTATTTCTGTGGCCTTAAACCAATCAGCTATCACAGATATTGCGATGTTTGTAAGATCAAGATCGAAATGTGTGTCACAATGCAAAAATGATTTTTTTTTCTGCCTTGAAATAGTCTCTCGTTTTAAGTGGACCGTCCACCCGCAACGGATGTTTGTTATCATTTGTAGGGCATACTACTGTACATTAGTCAGAGATGAATGTAGGAAAGGGGTCTCTATATACGCTCCCAATAATGTCTTACTTCTATAATTCAAAATAAAATGTATTGCTTAAAAAAAACTTTAACTTAAAATGAAAAGAAAAAAATGATGGGTACATGATTTTGCTACAAAATGCTGAAAATCAGCACATTACTCCTAGACTATCTGGCGAAGTACCCTTCTACTATTCGTGAGTGATGTTAGAAATGATTTGCAGGAAATGAATTTTACAATCTTTATAAAAATGTGAGTTCGTTCATTATATCCGTCGATTACGTTTGAATGTCATTTCTAACATATTATCATCATTTTCGGCCTTGAATTCACTGATGTAACAATCATAGGATGACTTCACATAGATTTTACATCGTATTGTTGATTTAGACGAGTGTTCTTATGCAAAGAGTCAATATGTTTGTGAGGTAGCAAATCAATTCATAAAATAAAAACTCAAATCAATTCTCTTCAGTTAAATTATCGGTTTTGTTTGTTTTTATTCTTATTCTTATTCTTTTAGTGTCAACTCCAATAATAAATCGCTTGTGTTTGTGTTTCTGGCCATTATTCGGCAGATGACATGCAAATCAATAACGGTTGAGTGCAATAAAGAAGTGACAAGTTATTGTTCAATATCACCGCCATCAATCAACTTACCGATAGAGAACACATTTCACATCATCAATTTGAATCATTATCTGCAGCCGGTTGGGGTGATTTTGGAAATACGGCCGGAACTCCATTCGTACATTGCATCAATAGATTCAATCTTTGACTATTTTCCAAACTTGGAGCAATTGTTCATTTCAAACAGTTTGGATAATGTGCCATCCATGGGAGCCGCATCACCGTCACTGCTTTGGGCAAATTTTCGGAATAATTTCATACGAAACGTTACGAAGTCATCATTCGATGGAGCGCCCAGTCTAGAACAAATTGACTTGTCATCCAATTCTATTCACTCCATCGAATATGAAGCTTTCAGTGGACTTGATCGCTTAGTTTCCATTCGAATCGATAACAACCGGTTGGGTGCTTTGAAACCGCATACTTTCGATGGAGCCAAATCATTGGCGCGCATTAGCTTGAGAAATAATTCAATTGCAATAATCGCAGATGGATGCTTTGCATTGAAGAGCTTGGAGGAGTTGATTTTGGCCGAAAATCATCTGGAAATCATATCGGAGTCGATATTTAATGGAGCTGAACGGTTGAAAATTGTCTCATTTGCTCACAACAGAATCAAAGTTATCAATTTGATTTCGGTCGTGCAATCAGCACCCATCGAAATCCTCAACATCGACGACAATCAACTGGGACAGTTCGAAAAACAATCCATTAATTGCATGGATAAAACAAATCATCGAATGAAAAACTTAAACCTCGCCAGAAATAAATTGAAAAACGCACACATTTTTGATAGCTTAAAGTGTGTGCAAAATATTGAAATGCTGAATTTAAACGCAAATGAGTTCACACAATTCGAAAATATTAGCGATTTAAGGGTTTATTTTCCACGTCTTTCAATCGTTTATTTGACCGACAATAAGATAAAATGTAAGTGGTTGAATCAAACCGCATTCGATACATCATTGATTTATACGAGATCCAATCGACATAAATACAAAATCAATCAAATTGAATGCATTCCATAATGTAAACTCTTATTTTTTTTTTATTAAATAAACAACTTAACCCTAGAATACGTTGAGCTATTTGCTATTCTTTCTAAATTATTCATTGTGATTCTACTGCGGTTTTTTTATATTCTAAACGGCTCTTATCGTCTTATCAATTGTATATAAAAAAATATGTAAACAAAACCAAGCGCTCCATTTGTGTATGAGACCGAAACGTCTGTTCATTTTGCTAGAAACGTCTCATTTGTTCTCCATTAATTGGCTTCACTTGTTGTTCTCACGCTTAAATAGGTACTGTTGGTCGAAATAAAAATCGATTTTGAAATCAGCTGCCAATTGACATCTTGAAATGTGATTTGAGCATATGTTCGTTGAAGTCTTGTTGTGAGTCAAGAGATTGGAAGCACGTCAAACAGGGTAAGTTCGTGTAAGTTGCAGGAATTCCTTCAAAGTCAATCAGTTTCGGTCGATCAAATAGCGGAGTAGTTTCCATGATATACGGTGATTTCGGAACAGGAATTGGTTCGACACGTTGAACGGGAGCTGGATTGGCTTGGATCAAATCCATTGCTGGCATCAGTGGATTATCCTCTACCAACTGAATGTCATTGAAGAAGTTCTCCTTCTGATCGACTTGATTGGTCAAATCACTGATGAGCTCTTGAATCACTTCGTTTGGCAATAAATCCAATTTGGTAGCACTTCTATGTGGTTGTGCAATCACTCGGTATGCAGTCACCCGGAAAATTTGCATTTGTCTAATATGCTTGCGGCTACTAATGTGACGATTGAAATTTTTCTCCGTTAAAAACCGTTGTTTACAAATCGAACAGAAGAACGAATGACGTTCATAATAATGAACATTGCTCGAAATCACGCGCAACGGACTTGAATACATTTTATTCGAACTTTGGTTTTATTTTAAATGCAAATTTTTATAGATTTTCTATTTTTGAAATTATGTCTGTACAAAGTAAACAACCACTCTCGTTCAAGTCAAATCCCAAACTAATTTGCTCCAACTGAAAACATCCGCATTTATTTTTGAAATTCTTAACCAATAAATTTCGATAAAACTTTACGCAATGGAAAATATATGAGAATGATGTTATTGCATATGCTGACAAAATAAGCGGTTAACCAAAAAATTATCACGATTCGAGACAGAGACAGAGACTGAGAGATTTACTTTTAATGCGGTTAGTCAGTTTTACATTTTTACATACTACGTTCAGCTATACTCCTCTCTCGATTGATAAGAAATATCTAGATATAATGTTTAACTCGGTTAAATTGAATTCTGTTTATGTTTAATTATAGCCACATTGCATTCATGTTCATAATCTTATTCTAGAGCCATTCCCATGTGCTAATTTTCATTTAAAAAAAAATTATTTCCGTTTAATCTCGAATACACTTACAAAGTATTATACTTCATTCTGGAGTGCAGATGGTATGTTTTTTTATTGAAATCGATTACACATAAAGGTAGGAGTTAGAATTTCATTTGAATGCATATTATGTGGAGCCATTTTAAATTATTCAAAATTGAAAATAAAAAACACAAATTGCGTTTTCTTTTTTTTTATTTACACACAACGAAATTTCGTTTAGTGACAAATGTAGAAGGAAAGTAGTGAAATTTTCCGGTCGTTTATCACTAGATGTTAATTAACTCGCGTACAAGTATCATTGGTTACTACTTTTTTTTAATTCCATATTGGAACGTTTATGGGTATACCATCATGCATTCATCAAATATTTCGCAAATATGATTAGCAGCAATATTAAAATTGGCAATTAGCGGTGCACATTGTTCCATGTGTGGTCTATATTTCTCGCACTTATGTCCAGTTATTATTGCTTTTGGATCTATTACTCGGTTGGAAGGGTAACAGTTGGCGTTGAATACAAGTTGAACGCGTTCCTATCGAGAAATTCAATCGAAAGTAATTAGCCGTTCGTCCGAATTGATTTCTTACAAATAAAACACTCACTGCAGTTGGGTTTTTCTTAACCGCATTCCTTATGTTCTGAACAATTGTTGGGCATATTCCGCAATCCTGGAATGGTGGTCGTTCACTCGTTGGTGGCAAATGTGTTGTATCCGGATGACAGTTTACGGCTTCGAATGCAGCCATACCTTCAAAAAATGGCATCAATTTTGAAGTAAATCAATTTTGAAGTAAAAAGACGATAAAGAAGAGATATGTTTTTTCTACACTTACAAATAAAGAGCGAGGCCAAACAATTGGAAACG
>NW_022601973.1:0-6205 GCF_009176505.1 Sitodiplosis mosellana | reverse complement strand
TGTAGTGGTGTACGGTACGTAACCACTCGCCGCATGCATTACACATGCATTGCGCATGCTGATTAGCATTAATTAAATAAAGTCACTCAGTCTTGAGTATACAGCCTAAGCCGCAAGTTGTCTGATTAATTATCCACACATACAGGAGGCCATCTGAGAGTCTCTGACCTCAGATGGCCCACCGTCTAAATATCATCAACCATACCTTATTATGGCGAGTTTTTTAAGGCAAAAGAACCGAAATGGATCAAATGTGAAAAAGTGCGTTAATAAAGTGCATCCAATCAAAAAATAATACATGTGCATTGTGCATAGACAACCAAAGCAACGATATAAATGCATAGAAGTGAAATAAAAGCATGTGATTTCATGTACAAATGCTATCCAGTTATCAGAAAGAAAATTTGATAGTGAAAGTGATAGCTACATGCAGTGAAAGACATTTAAAAAAAAAGGGACAGAACGAACGCAACTAAGAAAAAAAAAGAAAAAAAGAAGCAATTTAATATAAAATATCTGAATCAATTCTTAAATAATGCTAAACTTATGGCAAATAACAGCGAAAGAGCTTGGAAAAGACAAAGGAAACGCTGACAAAGCTATGCCCTTCATAAAGTGTGAATGTGAATGAGCAAAAACGAACAAGAAATTTGAAAAAAAAAACGAGCTCACGTACGAGTGTTTCACCGTATATTCGAGTGTAATGAACAGTAGCAAAAAAAAAAGACACATTCATCAGCATTAATGCATTACTGTAAATATCGCATAGAAACAAACGAATGAACAAAAGAATGGCTGCGTTTCAGCGGGAAGATAGCGAAAGCAAACGGAAAAAAGAATAGGCGATGCACAATTATAGTGAAATACGAATGACTGCCGAATGTCGATACATTGCTCGAACATGGAACGAGGTGAGAAACGATTTGATACGGACATCGGCAATGCGGACAACGCGTTAGCCGTACACGCATGTACGAAGAACAACGGGCGAACACCTACGTTAATCATAATGACTGGAAAAGGAAAAAAAAACATCATCATAAACCGAACATTGAGACGGCTGAACACAGTAAATGTAAATGAATGCGCATGGTATACGAACGATATTTCATTGGAATATTTGTGAAAACAAATTCCTGGGAGAATTTCAACTCGTTGGGGAGAAGCAGTTATGCAATTATCAATGAAACGCGCTTCAAAAATAGAAAACACCAAACCCAGCACAAAAAAAAAAACACCATAATTCACCAACGGATAAAATATTTTGATGGAGAATCAATTTCGTTCTAAACATTTATACCAGAATGGAACGAATGAGGGATAACAACATCGAATTCCACCATGATATGTCTGTTACCACAAACATTGGTGAACCAAAACTAAGCCAAGAAAATGCAAATGAAATTTCATAGAAATAATAGCTGAATCATGAACGTGAAAATGGGAAAATTCTGTCAATATTTTCGAATGTTTTGAATTGTTTTCAATATAAATTCATTTCAAACGTAACACAAACTTTTTGATTAAATGGAAAAAGTACAGTCACAGTTCTGATAATAGTTTTTTCGCGTATATTGAAACAAATATAGAGAAATTTCAAGCATTTAGAGTTATTTCACTAGACGCACACAACATCAATGCGAATTTTTGTTTAGTTAAATCTTCATTCGAATAGCAGCCACACCACTCTCTCATTGAAAAATCTAATTTGGAGAAAGTACTGAAAAAAAAAGAATTTTATCAAAATTTAAATCCTTCACTGGGGAAATTTACATTCGGATACTTTTTGAGAGTTGAAACAAATTATGGTGAATTTGAATTTTATTCTCATATTTTTTTTTTATTTTTTATTTTAAAACAGTGGCAGTAACGACAAATAAGTGCATAATATCTCAAAGCGCCAATTAAATTTTTATCATCAAATGTTGTTTAAAAATTACATTGATTTTTCGTATAATATTTTCTGAGTCTTGACCAAAATTAAAGTGATTTTGGATTCTATGCTCATATTATTTATTTAATTTAAACCAAGGGCAGTATATTTCAAAAAAGAAATTAAACCAAGATCTTGTTTTTTTTATCTTTTCGATTTTAATCGAACTCTTTCACACTAAACCTTGGGACAACAATTGACTGATACATCTTACTAAAATTTAACTGAGTTTCTTAAAAAGCGAATGAGAAATTTTCAGTCAACACTTGCTGAAAAATTTAATGAAAGAAAATTGGAAAAAGAAGAAAATAGAGAGAGACAATATGAAAAAACGGGTCACTATAAAATGGGCTGACCGTCATTCAATAATGGAATGAAAAAAAAATTCAAATATGGGTTTTAATTAAAAATTATTTTATTATCACTCATTCGTGGGGTGAATTCGTATGAATACGTGTTAAATATTGAATTCTGGAATCTATCATTTTTTCATTTTATCACAATTTCAAATAATTTTTCAAATAAAATAACTGAAGTACAATTCTTCAAAAATTGAATAGTTCACAGAATGGTCCAGTTTCCATTGACCTTTTCGATGGAAACACGATTTTTTTTTAATAATAATATTACTTATTTTAAACTCTTGCACCGATATTATCGGATAAATTTAATTTTCTTTAGCCTTTTCTATCCCAAAATGGGAAGATGAAAAATAAGTATTTTGTGAATATCTTAATTGATAACTGTGGTTCCTACTAATAAAGGTTCACATCATGAGCTAATCTTTTTCTAACTTTACTCAAAGTTTTCTATTTTATCATCAACATTTTTTGTTAAAATCTTTAATATACACAATATTTTAACTTCTCAATGGGACTGATGGGATTGTGAGTCTTCTCTATATAATTTCGAACAAAAATATGAGTAATCATCAAACATCAAAACTTCTATTCTTTTTGTTTAACATTTTTCCATTTTTAAACTACTTTTCATAACAATTGAATGTGTGAGTTATGACACGTTTAAAACTCCAATTCTCAAATGTAACTACAAGTTTCAATCATTTTATTCCTTATTTTCAAATCTAAATCGGTAATTAAATGTACAACAGAGCACACAATCAACATGCAAGTATCTTTCTTAAATGATTGTGTTATGCAACATACATTTTTGGACCACTAAAAATTTTATTTGTCTAACTTTTTTTAAATATTCGATCAAAATTTGTACGTAAACAATTAGCGTATCATCATAATATGAAATAATTTTTCCATAAAGTTGTACTTTGAATATATCATTGATGTAAAATGGGAAAAATAATGAACTGAGTGCAAAACCCAGTGAAATGCATATTCCAGCATTTAAGTTAACAAATATCTAACTTGAAACTAATTCACCAGATGGAATTTAACGTACAATGGAAATTATTAATATCGTGAATATTCAACGTATTTCCAATGTATCTTATCCTATTACTACATAATTTATGCATACAACTATCGGGTTAAATTACTAACACCGTTGGTATTCCTAATTGGGACATTACTACTAAATCTACACATACGCAAATCGCGAATAAAATGAGCAAACATCGATACTTCTACTAAATATATCCTATTCAATCATAACTTCAATTCATATGACTAAAACTAATTATATTGAAATACTATCGAAAACATGAACCATCTTCTGAAGGTATTTCATATGTAGCTTCAATTACTTGACTATTTTAATATAATACTCAATCAAAAGTTAAATTTTTGTTTGTAAAACTGAAAACCACATTGAATTTAATTGAATAATTTCTTTTTTGCAATTTGTGCAATGTTTGTTCAACGGAAATATGCTGTGTGGAAGTCTCTATGCTAAATTTGGCCAATAGTTCCCTGAACTAAATAATAAAATTACATTGATTTTACACTCGGAATTTGACAATCTTGAGCGAATTCCAAATACTTCAAAAATATCGATCTAATCATATCCATTTTCTTGTAATTAATCAATAGTCTTGAGAAAAAGTAATAAATTCAACAATATATCTAATTTTCACCTACTATATTGGGGTGACAAAATATTTAATTCCGTATAAAATTACAATAGAGGAAAAATAAACACACAAACTAATTATTTTCTTTAAAAACTTGAATTAATCTTTTCGATAGTCTTTAATCGATATCAAATTTACCCATAATTCTAACTCCTATAACTCAATAACCGAGCTCTTACGTGACGTTAGTTTTTGAGACGTACATCGTGTACTTGAATGATATACCGAACGAAAGGAAATCGTGTCAATTTGTAAACAAAAGCAAATTGTTTCACTGATTTTTAACTTTCATTCATACATTTACGTACTTTTAACACCTATATCGATTTTAGCATCATAACATCTAAACTATCTTTACTTTCCTATACCCAATTGCATTAACCATAAAACTTGCTAACGTGTCTTGAATTTCTTCGTAAATTTTTTTTTTCCTTTATTCTCTTTAAAAATCGAACAAATTTGTCTATTGCATCTAATCTGGGGGGATAAATTTTTACCTCCTTTATCTATTAGATAATATTAATAACACTAACAACAACAACAAAGTTTTCAAAAAAAAAAAATTAATAAATAAAATAATTCAAATTTTCTCAATATTTAATTGGACCATGGCTGTTGTAAAACACAATAATATAAACGATTCACCCCCGGAACAAAACATTAACATCAAAACCTATTGCGTTATCTTTTTATTTTTAAATCCACAATTTTTATGCGCATGAAACAATTAACCCAAGACCAAATACCGACGTACGCGCAAGATACGCAATATGGAGAACGTTTGGACCCTAATGAATAAACTTTTTATCATGTAAATCTCAAATTGATCCACAGCACTCTGACTTCTGCCTTTTCTGTATTATGCGTCGGAAGCAGACTGCTTGCCCCTGGCGCGCCGCTCATATTTTTTTTTTTAACGTCGGACAGTTATGAATTCTATTTTGAGCATATTTTATTTTTTAAAGACAGTGGATTGTCTTTTGGGGGTGACAGCTCTATGTGGGAATGCGATACTCAAATGTGAATCACATTATGTGATGTATCTATAATGCCGAACACGCTGTCTGTTGCATTGACGAATGTAACCATTTATTTTTTATTTTGTTGGATCAGAGAGCATAGTTTTTATTAATAAAATCAAGTCTAAATCGCAATTCTTGACAAGAGCATCATTTGACTGATGATAAAGCTCAGAAAACAAAAATCTCTACATTTCTGTCAAATCCAATAATAGCATAATGACAAAATGTCGAAAGAAATCAAGAAACCAAAAAATCTGGTAGCGAAATTTTGAATATCTTATGGAAGTGCACGTCCATTAGAACATTTGACAATACTTGAGAAATTGATAGTTCTGCATTGACATCAAGCAAACACATCTTACACTATGCATGGGTCAGAAAATTATTTGAAACGTTCAAAAAACCAAAAATACAGTGGCGATAACCAATAAATTTTTGCGTGTATTTTTTTGCTGAGATCAAAAATCCGCCACTTGGCATACTTCTGTGTCATGTATTACATTTTTTTTTTTATCATTTTTATAATAAGTTTATTTTTTTTATTTACCATAATAGACAGTAACTGAATGTTAGAAGAGCATAATTTTTTTTTTTTTCTGATTCTTGAATAATATTTTCTTTTTGGTTTCAATTTTTGAACCAACTAAGTTTTAAGCATTCAATTTGATTTTTCAACCTCAAAAACTTTTCATTATAAAAATGCTTGTAGCAATTTTTTTAAACATTTTTAAACATTTCAATTTTAATTATGTATCAGATAGTATTAGCCAAGGCCTTGGATCCAAATATATTTTAAATGACTATTGCATCCCAATTAATAAGATTTTATATTATTAATATTTTAACATATGAAAAACACAACTGAACCATATTTCATTCGAGGGGGGGGCAATATGTCACCTGTTTATTCAAATTGAAAAATTTAAATGAAAAACGTAAAACCTTTTCCGGGAGCAGAGAAAATAATTTGTCAAACAAAATATAAACACAACAGATAAGCTAATAGCATATAAGAACCGAATGTCAAAAATTTCAACAACAAAAACGCTGAACGATGATATTGGAATTGTCATTTTTTTTCGAAAACGGGGCGAATTGCCAATCCAACTAAACAGTCAAAAATAACAATCCCAATTTCATCTTTTAAAAAGGGAGGTGTAGTGGTGTACGGTACGTAACCACTCGCCGCATGCATTACACATG
>NW_022601972.1:0-10841 GCF_009176505.1 Sitodiplosis mosellana | reverse complement strand
GTCAAGTGCATGGCCAATGCTTGCATACCACCAGCTCCGACAATTGCTGGTTTGTTGCTTGAACAAACCGACAGGACCTTCAGAACGCGTGATGTGGTCCACAACAATTTCTCGTAATCGTTGGAGCGCATAATGCGAACCAATTCATTGGGGCCGCCTGAAGCCAAAATGATCAATTTGCTCTCTTGATTGCCGTAGGCAAGGATCTGAAGACAATCGGTGACGATTGCCAGGAATTTGACATTGTTGCGCTGCAACAACTGTACCATTTTCTGTAGGCCACCAGCCAAACGGACGGCCGTCTTCGATCCATCTTGATGGAGGAGCAAATTGTGCAATGTGGTGATCGCGTAGAAAAGCACTGACTCAATGGGCGATGATAAGAGCTTCACCAATGCCGGAATGCCGCCACTCTTGAAAATGGCGAGTAAGCCTTGGCGATGGTGCGATAAATTATGCAATGTGCCGACGGCACCTTTGGTCGTCTCCAGGTCGTTCGAGGTGGAAATGGCCTGAACGAGGGCCTGAATCATTGCATTACTTTGCATGATTGCGTGTCTGAAAGGAAAACGATAAAATCAATTAGAATTTGGCCGCCGAGTGGGCTGAATGTGATCAATTGCGTGGCATACCTGGAAGCTTCTTTGCGCGATAGCTGATGCACCAGCATGGCGGCGTGCGAAACATTGTAGTTGTCTTCGTCGTTCAGAAGCTTAATCAATTCGGGTATAGCGTGCGTGGCCAAATCGGCATCGTCTTGATAGTTGATCAAATTAACGACGGCATGTTTAAGCATCTGCGATGGTTCGGACAAGCGTTGAACGGCAGTCGGCTGTTGCGAATCGAATTGTGTCGATGGAATGTTAATTCCTTCCTCGAGAGTTTCTGGGAACATGGCAGCACGAACGCGTTGCGAACGAGTTTGACTCAATTGAGCGTTCATATCATCGACTTGCTCTTGCGTGAAGTTCTGCGTATACGCAGCTTGATCCATATCAAACATCAACGGGTCATTTTCCATTCCGTCATCTTCTTCGTGACCACTCAATGATGGCACTTGAGTCACCGCTCCCGATTGGATACCAGAATCGCAGAGATACGAACTCTGCTGCCACATCATAGTCTGCTCCTTGGCAGACATCATATCCTGTGGATGCGAATTGTTGTATTGCTGGTGTTGAGGCACTGCAAGTAGGCATAAAAGGTGAAAAAAAATATAACAAGAACGTTTCGTTAGAAAAATCAATAAAGCGAAAGACATTTTTTTTTCATGTCAAAAATAAAAACTGTACAAAAAGAACGCGCACAAAATATTTAAAATGAGAAAATTGTTCAAGGAGATGAAGCGTTCGAAAAAGAATTCCACTCCATTCGATTCTCATGTATTAACATATTTCCAGTATATATATTTTTTTTTCGGTTCGAGTCTCCTCGTATTATTATGCGCTTCAGTGCTCGATTGTGCTCGCATACTCCTACCATTTAATTTTCTCTACACACACACAATGTTTTCCATTCGGAGGAAAAACAGCAACGCAGCAGCACAACAAGCCGCTACTACGTCGATCTATCATGAAAATTGTTCTCAAACTCCCTCCTCTCAGATTCGAGATTGAAAAAAAAACGAGATCAAAGGAAAAAATTGTTAGCGTTGAATCGTTATGTGAGTTATGCCATCGGTTGAAATGGAATATGTTTTACCCTCGGCTATTCGCTTTCTGTTTTGTTCTGCTGTTCGTTCTATGTGTGCACGTGTACGTGCGGGCGAACGAGCGCTGTTGTTTGTGGTGGTTTTTGCTGTGCTTTATGTTTCATTTTTCATCTATTGCTTTCAAACGTTCTACAGCCGACTCTAACTATCACAATACATATTCTTTCTTCAGCAGCAGCAACAACAACAAAAGCCTCAGAGAATCAAGAAATCCGAAATACTTGCGTCGATAACCATTTCTATTTTCGTCGCTTTTACATTGGGAACATTGGTTGAAAACCTTTATACATTTACGGCGCATTAAATTTATTGGAAAAAACTCGATGCAAAATCAATAGAGTGAATGTCAAATAAAAATCAGATCTCGCCTGATTTTAATGCAATTCGTTGATTGTGAATACGAATTGACAATGGGATTTTAGAGTTTAAAATGGAATCACAAATCAAATGCAATGCACTTCAATTGATTTATCGGTTTTTATCAAAAGGCCAAGAAAACAAACTAAGCAAAAAATAAAGTTATCTTCGATGAGGAAAAAAGTTACTTACTGCCTCGATTCTGCACTGGATTGTAGCTCATGACGACAATCTCACGTTAGATTGTTTTGAGAAAATGTTTGCTCTGTAAATTGAATTGTGAAAGAAAAATAATAAATGGTTAGAAATTGGTAAAGTTTTTTTTAAATGAAAGATTGAAACTACGCTTTTTGTATTCAAACAAAAGTACACACGCGTACAAAAAACAAACACACATACGTCTAGGTATAGATTCTGAACTTTAGAATGTGACTTTGCTTTGAAATATTTTTTTCTATTAAAACCCGAAGTTTATACTGTGTGATTGAATTTCTTTTTTAAAAAAATCGATTTCTTACTTTCTCTTTCTTTTCTATTCAAATTTCGATAAACTCTAGCAAAATCGTAATTTCAATGAACATTCTACACTTGTTTTTTCAGTGCAATTAACAAGTGAAACCTAAAAATGAAATGACACAATTTCCTCTTTCTTCTACAGACATTTGTCTATCATAAAAGAAATAATCTATTTCATTTGAGTTCAGTGAGTAAACGCACAGGCACACACAAATGGGCTGGTTATTTGAAGTAGTGTGGATTCATTAGAAGAACGGTTAAAGAGATAAGAATGAAGCACAATTCAGCGATTGAAGAGTCGAAGTGTGTGAGAGATAGGCTAACTCGCACTCGTTCCGAACCGAATCCCGTCTTTCACGTTATTTTTTTTCCGATGTTTTGCTTTCATTCGTCTTAGTTGTAGTCACAATAATTCGGGTGAATCGTATGAAGTGCACTTGTACACCAGCATACGTCGACTACGTCGTAAAGTATCCCATACACACATGCATGCTGGTGGAATTAGGTGTTGGAGTAGTACCCACTACATTTGTCAGCCGTGTGAGTAAGCTGTATGAATAATGCAATTTTTCACATAAAAGGCTCAATCAAGTCAGTTGTATTGTGCAAAGCATACACATTATGATTATGTGCATTTGATTAAGTCAATTCGCAATATTTGATTGAAAAAAAATATATATTAAGGAGAAAATCACAAGGCATAGCACACATAGCACTTGCGCTTAATTAGAAACCTACAGCAATCAAACAAATGAAGTCTTTTCATCGGTAGCAGTCATGTGCACGCATTACTCAATCGCCCTAAAGCCATGTATTTTCACAACATCCAAGAGGGTGTGCAAAATTTTCGCTAACATCAAAAGTGATCCATGCCTCGGCAAGGATAACTCCTCGCTGAACGAAATTCGTTCGACAATATTCATGATCAAACCATAATGAAACAATCTTTTAAGCGTTTTATACGTGTATGTGTAACGCCACAGTCAGAAATAACCTAATGAACACTCGTTCAATTAAAATGGAATCTTTAAATAGCTCGGTTTTGGTGTAGTTGTTGTTTGGTTTTTGATTACATTGCACAGGAAATAACAAAATGCGGCTACGATTCATCGGCTCTTGTTGTACCTTATAAACATACACATACACATACACGGTATATTTTTGGTTTTAACGATTTGTTTCTCATTTTATTTATTTTCTCTTTTTTCGAGTGCTTCGTATAGCGTTGAGCAAAACCTGTTTGGAAAGCATCGATTTTATGCTTGTACACTGCATGTAGCTCACACAGCCGACATCGACATTGTTTCAGGTAGTAGAATTTTTTTTAGGATAGAACAAAGATGCAAAGAAAAGGCAACAACAATAACAACGCAAGAATTCTTCTTTAAAATGTTCCTCTTTTCAATTTGGATGGACCCGAATGAAAAGAGAACGTTTTTTTCAAATAAAAAATTCCATTTTAAAACTGTACAAAAAAGAATTCACTCGAATATTCCCTTTCGAAACCAAGAGATGATGATGAAATTGTTGCTAAAAGTCGTAAACGAATTCGATACGCTGTCGGGTACGAGTTATAGAAATTGGTCACAAAACATGCATTACTCATGCCCCAAGTCATATTTTCAAAATATCTGGTATTCCATTCACTACCGACTTCGTCTCTCTTTTATTTTACGATAATTGTAAATTCACGCATCGTTCTCGGAGCAATGAAAATATTTCCATTTTTATATACATTCCAACTTGGGCGCACATAGGGTCTCTGAATCATACACATAAAATTGTAAACGAACACTGATATTTTTTTTCTTGTACTTTATAAACAAGTCGCGCATATTTAAAGGGAAAAAAATAAAAGATATAGAAAGCAAATTCTTTGAATGTTGTTTGTTTCTAATTCTCTTATGCCTCGTTCGTGTAGCCGCTATTTGTATTGCACCTCTGCATACATTGATTTATGAGTGCATGGTTTTCTCTTCTATTTCTACGTCTTCTTCTTCTTCTTTTTTGTCATTCATATCGTACTGTGGAATGGAATTGCACCAAGTGAAAAACATGGCCGATTTATTTTGATTTTTTTCACAATATTCTTATGATTTGCGTTTTAATTCAAATTGAATTGAAGAATGGGATCGAAAAACGCTTCAAAAGTACAAACAAAACAAAAATAAATCGGCCATGTGTGTTTTTAGCTCCGTGCAATTCGTTTACAGTACAGGTTCAATCACGTTTTGTATACAACCGAGCACTGTCTCTCTACACACACCCACAATTCAATGTTTGATTCAGCCTTTCTCAACACAATTCACAATACAAAATGAACACAACTTTTTTTCCAGTTTTATTTTTGCTCACAAATATTCCATAGAACATTTCTTACCGCTGCTTTTCAATTCAACCAAATCACTTAGCTCGATATTCGTTTCGAATATAGAGAAAATAAACTATTTGTTGAAAGGTTTTTTTCTGTTTGTTTCTCTTTCTTGTTTTTTGAGATCCGAATTTTTGTGTATCGGTACATTCACAACGTTGCGCTGCTCGTATCGTACTAACACACAGAGTGTTATTTTAAATACACAAGTCTGTGCGAACGTCGTTCTTCTCTTTCTCGTCTCTCCAATCATTCGTGTTTGATATAGCCGCTTATGTGTGTGTGTTAGTGCTGCTACTCTCTAGCTCACGGTACGTGTATGTCTGTGTATGCCTTTGCGCAACGTATTTCGAGAGTACGTTCCTGAACTGTTCATTGACTGTTTACATAGATTTTGCTCATTTTCCATTTTGGATTATCACTACCAATTGTTTTTTCATTTCAATTGTATTGAATGAAATACCATGTCGCGAATTTCAATTTTACCTTCATTTTAAAAACAGCAGATTAAAAGAAGAAGATTTGTTTATTTCAAATTGATAAAACTTATAATTTTTATCGATGAATGCAACCCATTATGACACTTGGAATGGAGAGAAAAAGACACTTGGAATGTTTTCATCATAGCAATTGTAACGATTTTCTTTTGAATGAATTCCAAACTTTAGTTTCTAAACAATTGAAAAAATCACAAAAATATCACAAAATCTGAATGCGTTTTGTATTTATCATTTAGGGGAATGTACCCATGTGTAGGACGTACCCATGAGTGGGACACCGCCATATTTTTGATAGAATTGAATGCTATTACAAAAATTTGTTCTATGAAAGTTTTCTTTTTATGAATACAAACTTTTGATGGTATATAGATGAGAATAGACTCATGCGTATAGTCGGCCGAATTGAACGAAGTAGTCAAATTTTGTCAAAGAAAAGTTTTTTGAAGATTTTTTCATGAGTGCAGAAATACGATTTCTTCTGGTGATTTCAAGTTGATTTTATGTTACAAGCAATGCCTAATTTAAGGAATTTCGAATTTTGACAATATGCGATTGCTTCGAAAATTGTGGCAATTGTAGAATGAAACAGACAACTCTTTAAGAAAACTGGGACTATCTAGTCTAAGATTCAAGACAATAAACCGATGGCTTCATCTACCAAGTCTTCCTGTAACTTACAAGTATAAGGTAAGGATTGTAATTTAGCATAGCAATCGAAAATGTGACTTATTTGCTTTAGAATTTTTTTTCTGCACCATCTTTCCAAAGTGGTGTGATTCCCATGAGTGGTACAGTCCTTGTTTTATGAGTGAAATGTATGTTTTTTTTGTTTTTTTTTTATGTGAATGCGAAAAATCAGTTGTTTTGGCCTCTTTAAACGTTTTTACAAAAATAAATATCTATAAAAAATCATATTCTCAGACTTTCACTTTATGTTTAGATAATATCCGGGGATTTTCAGTAAGTGTCCCACTCATGGGTACAATTTTTTAAATTTTCAAAAATTAACATTTTACGAAATATTCAGTATTTTTTTTTTCAAATTGCAATATAAAGCCACATTTACCTTCAAAAGTTAGCTAACCTCCATAGCTTTCGATTGATATATAAAAGTTTATATATTTCATTCTAAAAAATATACTTATGATTGAAAAACAAAACGTGTCCCACTCATGGGTACATTCCCTTACCAATGAGCAATTTATGCACACTGAGTCAATAGCAAAGGTCAATAGGTTATTTGCGGGGCATAATTGCTTAATTGAAGAATTGCAATTATTCTTTTGGCCGAACACACACATATGAAAATTGCAAAACGAATGAATGGCACAATTTCTGCAACACAATAACTATGTAACGAATTAGTCGTTGTTTAATTGCCCTTAATATAAATTCGCTATCCAATGTAAAATGATAAAATTTTGGCTTCGACAATATCTCAGTCAAAACCATGTGAATGTTCAATAGATTTCGAATTTGAAAGCTTATGTTCCAATTTCATAAGTATGCAAATTATATCTGAATGCATTTCGTGTGTCTCTGTTCGGATGCCTCTGATTCTTTTATCAATTGTCTCCGGTGATAAATCTGTGTCAAATGATCATTTTTTAAATGGAACCTGTGATTTCAAGGGGTAAATCACAAAAAAAATGTGTGATGATCCTAAACGCGTGTTAATCCATAACAAATCAATTAACGATGAAATATTCTTCTTGACTCTGCGTAAATGGCCGCTGATTTAATATCAAAATCATCATGTGTGAAACTGGTGGCTATTGTTAGATTTTGTCACCTATTCGCTATTCGCCTAGATCACTGCAATTTAAGCATCGCCATATATACGGAGTACGTTATTCGTCTACTTACTTGTTTGGTAGAATAGGGTTTTAATCCAATTGACCAAATTCAATGTAAATATTTTTAGTGCAAGGTATTCAACTCATATTCATTCTAACCAGAAAAATAAAACTATGCGTTATATATATCGAGTGTATGTATGTGTTTTTTCCATGTGTGAAAGCGATGAAAATTTTACTTGAATATTCATCAACATTACCATGTGCAATTTTTCATTTCTACACAATAAAAAACAAGAATTTGAATGATGATTGATATAAATGTGTTATGTATTGAATATGAAAAATCATATATGCTTACATAGCTACGATCTATTTGAAAACAAATAATCAAAATATATAGAAAAAAGTAGGAAAAAATATAAAATTTTGAAAGAATAAAACTTAATCCATTCTATGTGTATAAAAAAAGTCTTTACGAATGAAAATATAATGGACTCAAATAAAAGTAAAAAAAAGAAGTAAAAAATGGAAAATGAACATTGTCTCTGTTTGTCGATTCGGGTGAAATCTGGTTTGTACGTTACTCTAAATATGTTTGTGTATAGATTTAACATTCATCTTACAATCTAAAAACAACTGATATTTGTTTTGATTTAAGTCTAGTGAAGAAGAAAACTGTCGTCGATAAACTGATTTAGTCAAATTTTGTGTGTTTAACATTAATGTATCTTTTGAATGAAAGATTCCCGAAAAAATTATACGAAGAAAGAACGAAAAAGTTTCATAAAGACACACTTTCACCCTGTTTGTTCGATTCAAAAACCTAATTAAGCGATTTTACGAGACAATTTGTTTTTGTAATTCATCATTTGATCATCATTGGATCATCATTAGGTTTTCTTTTTTTTCCTCTTTTTTATACTAATAGTAATCTTTTTTGTCAAGTGTTATCGAGAGAGAGAGAGAAAAAGAACGAAAGGAATTCAGTTTTAGCTGCGTATTTTTGATTATGTTGCCATAATGTTGTCAGCGAACTGTCGAATTGAAATCACTGCGCATCACAGATTACAAGTCGGTGTCGTACCATGCGGCCGTTTGATTATCACCGGCTGGGGGAGAGGGCATCGAGTCCAACAGTTCGCCCGCACCAATTTCTCCGACATCCATATCCATTTCGTACGGTGATGTTGGTCCCAACGATGGGCTGCACAATTCCAGACCTTGGAACGAATCAATTGGTATTGGCAATGTTTCGTACGCTGAAATGATAGCAACAGTTTATGTTGAAAACGAAAAATGAAATTAAAATCAAGATAAAGGAATGAAAAACAAACCAAAATAATAATTAATAACAAACAAATCAAGAGATCGAACATTCTACCAATAAACCAATACCAAATACCAGAAAAAGAACTGAAATTTGAAACCAAAAATGGAAAATAAGCAAACCATAAACGAAGGTTGAAATGTTCAACTTGGAAACAGTAATGCATGCAAAATCATTTGAAAAACGGTTAAAATTGTTGAACAACTCAAACTTGAAACAATAATCATCTCAGGGAACTCAAGCAGCAAAACGTTTGAAATTTAATTGAATAATAAAAGTTGATCAATCACCTATCCTGTGTTAGTTTTTTTTGGCTTTTTCTTAACATCCCATTTGTTCTTTGCAATTAAATTGGTTGCAGTTATTCGTTGTTGGATTATTTTGTGTGATGATTTAAAACTAAAGTTACGTTTGCTTGTTATAATGTTATGACTAGACACTGGCATTAGGTTCTTGTTTTTGTTTTTTTTTGTTTGTTAAAACTTAAATTACATAATCATCCCATTTTCAGCCTTAATCAAATGATCAAACGAAAGAAAATCAAAATGGAAGACTGAAAATTTGTTTTTTTTGCGGTATTTCATTGAGATCTAAATTGCTAACGTGTTTTTCATTTCTTTTGCTGAGCATTAATTTAGGTTGGCTTAGCTATAAAGAGAACAATTGCATGGAAAATAGAAAGAGAGATAGAAAACGGTGAGTTTTTCTTAGGTTAGCTTCTCTTTCGAGCGTAAAGAGATGAAGATGGTTTTAGTTACGATTTTGTGTGATTAGTCAAATGGTTAATGTTTTAAATTGATGGAGTGTGTTTTTTGTTAGCGTATTTCGTTGGTTTGACTCCAAAATTATATACCTTGTTGGAACATTCGTCCACCGTGAGAGCTGTGAACACTGGGTGGGCCCTGTCCGTATAATCCCTCGTATGCTTGATCGACTCCAAGCATATCCTGTGGAATGAAGTAATTTCATAAATACATATGCATATGAACAGGGAAAAAAGAAGCCAAAAATAATGACTAGGTTCGTGAAAATTAGGCAAGTAATTCAAACAACCTGAAGATCTGGTCCGAGACCTATGTCATTTGGCCATGCAGTTTCGTCTCGTAACAATGAATTGGTCAACTCAACGGACAGACGTTTTCGATATTCTGTGGATTTGTCCTCGCTCATTCGGAAGAGAATGGCGGCTGCGTATGTGGCAACACCTTCGTTACGTGAATGCAACAAGTCAGTGAGTGGTGAAGTTGCGCCAGCAGCTTCGATCATGTCAGCGCTCTCCTTATCAGAGGCTAACTCACACAAAACTCCAGCAGCGACACGCTATGGAAATTCAAAGATTAATTAGTTACAAATACTAGAAATATTTTCGATTTATACCGATGCTAGCCTCCGATTCGTTCGTACCTGAATGTTTTCAATGTCACTCGAAAGCAAAGCGACAAATATCGGAATTACTTCTTGTTGGCGGATCAACACTTTGTTGTGTGAGTCTCTTGCGAGGATGTGCAATGCACCGACAGTGCCTTCAACGATCTCCTCCATTCGAACCCCATCAGCATATGCGCCGGGCTGTTGAGATCCATTGCTAGCCATTGACGAGCGTTGCTAAACGAATTCAAAATCAAAACAAAATATTCAGAATTTTTCCTCTTTCGCATGAATCAAACAACATTGTACTTACGATATCCTGTTGTGCCTTGTTCAACAAGAGGATCAAGCAGTGGAGCGCATTTTGTTCACGCAGTGGCGCATGATTGGCTTGGCACAAAGCTAAGTTACGAATCAATCCAATAACGGCTTTGATCAATGGCCAGCGTGATGGAGGGTTCAACAGTTTGACAACAACACGTATACCGTAATTGATCAAGCGAACCGCATTCTGTGCCATCTCGGCCAACTCGTGACGTGAAGTCAAATGGCGCAATGCACAAACGGCCGGTTCAGTGATCTCCTCACGATCGCCAGCATTGATGATTGTATTGACCAGTGCTTCGACGCCGTTCACCTGGCAAACAATCTGTTTGTTGCGCTGATTGTTGCACGTCAAATTGGACAAGATTCCGGCGGCGCAGGTCACAAAGTTGGCATCTTGTGAGCCGAGAATGTGGACCAAGTTTTGTAATAAAATGTCGAGTCCATCGGTTTTGGTGGCTGCGTCGGATAAATTACGCAATGTCCACAAGCAATTCTGTACCAAACGCTGTGACGGATTAGTCAAGTGCATGGCCAATGCTTGCATACCACCAGCTCCGACAATTGC
>NW_022601971.1:0-3195 GCF_009176505.1 Sitodiplosis mosellana | reverse complement strand
CTTTGCTTTGATTAACGTTTCAGCACAAAATTCGTTGAGTGCATTAAGTAGTAAAAGTTCTAGTTCGTCACCAACCGTATCGAGTCGGAATTTCTTAATCACGTGACCAAAACAGCGCAAAAGTTGAAGTGAAGTTTTCAAGTCTCTGAATATGAGTTGTTCTATATATGAGTTGTTCTCAATAGATCGAACATTTTGTCTTTTTACGGCATCAAAATATACGCACTTTCCACCATACTTTCGAATATAAACAAATTCGGCCGCTCTGCGAAGTCTCTTATTGGCATCGGCCACACTCAGCAGATCGCCCAATTCCAAATGCTCGAAGCACTCTTCGAGGCAAATCAGATTCATGTCCGTGATTTTCATCTTTTGTCGATCGACCTGCGGGGAAAAATTGAAAATAAATCAATAAAAAAAGTTTTGAATGTTCTCTCGGGACTTGTTTTCAAAAGAAATAATGAAACACACGGAACGTTTCAATTTAGAGCCTTAAACTAAATTATCTGATATGAATGCTATAGCTAAATGTTGAACTTGAAGCAATTTTTTTATGTGTCAATAGAACTCGGAAAAACACATATGGTGATATTTCGTGACTACGAAATTGATTAACGTTTCAATCCTATGGACGCTGCCATATTGAAAATTTACGTGCGATATGGTGCGCAGTATAGGAGGCGCTGCCACATCGTCATTTACATCGACTCAAGTATCGTCAAATATAATAACATTGTTTATATTGGCTTTTAGCGCAGTACGGAAAAACACCTTTGAATATGATTTTTTATTGAACACCAACCTTTTTCCTCTGCAGACAAGCGATATTTTTATCAGTTTCTTCCTTTCTTTGTTAATTTTTGCAGATTTCGTACGATATTGAAATGATTTTTTTTCTTATCACACACAAAATTGTTTCGTAAATGCAATTCGTTCTGTTAATTGGTGCAGACCGTTTGGAAAGAACTGGCTATGACTTTGACAACCAAATTACAACTGACTCAAATACCCAGTGTTTCGTCTCTTATATTTGC
Organism: Sitodiplosis mosellana; assembly: GCF_009176505.1. Classification (NCBI taxonomy): domain Eukaryota; kingdom Metazoa; phylum Arthropoda; class Insecta; order Diptera; family Cecidomyiidae; genus Sitodiplosis; species Sitodiplosis mosellana. Next base: position 2,161 of record NW_022601971.1, on the reverse strand, counting down.
GTATCATAAGCTATTATCGGCAATAACCGTACGACAGAGACGCCAAATTAAGTCACTTTTGAGAAAAGCAACACACACACACAAGCCGTTGTTTAAGGGATTGGTGCATTGTGTCTCTTGGAAGGATGATGGTCACAAATAATTAGAACGATACAGACATAGACATTCAGCCGAAAAATACAGCGATTTGGACACAATCTACCGTTTGGAATTTCTAAAAATGTTTTAATCTTCACCGAGATTCATAATCTCTTTGGCTTATTCTCGATGGTTGAAATCACTATGCTGGGGTGATGCTTTATTATAAGCATTCCTTGATGACCACTCGAGGGGTGAGTCGAAATTAGTAAAAGTAAAAGTTTGTTTTGACTGGCTCATGAAAAAATGCTCCAAAGAAGGAATTATGAAGAATATTTATCGGCTTTTGTCTGCCGCCATTCTGACGCTATGTCCACATTCAGTTTCAGCCTGCACTTCATTCGGCTTATTTATAAAGTCAATCGCTGAATAAAAGTTAATTCTTTTCAGCCTTTCTGATCATGAAAATAGTAAACAATACAACGGCACCTGGGGACTAAGTGCAACGTGTCATACTTTCAACGTTTGAATTACACAGACGCATACTTGTTAGCGCAAACTATGTGCATGATTCTCTATTTCTCCAACCAGTCGCTAGGTGACGCTTTATTGTTCCTGTTTGACGTTTCCTATCTATTTGCACAGACGATCAGAGAGGCTGATTCTTGTCGTTGAATAAAACTAAAATCGGGCAAAAAATTTATTTTAATTTGTTTTTCCACGAAATGTTGACCAAAAATGATGACTTCTTCTGAGTTGCCTTCAAATCACTCGACTTCGTTGGTTCGGGCATTCCTATTAAGCGAGCGAACCATATAATACGATGTATATTATAACTGATCAAAGTATCGTTAACCAGAACAAAGTCCTTCTTTGCCCAGTTTGTTGTCTATGTACACGATTTGCGATACCTGCCTCTTGCAACGGCTCATTTGCCAATAAATCACCAGTTTTTCTGTCTATATTCTTCAAAACCTGATCAGCATTTGTAACTTCTAAATCATAGTTGGCTCTTGCTCTTTCCACCGCAAAAATTTCTTCGTCGAATTGTTCTGTCATTGCATTTAGATTCTCTTTGATTTTTTTCCTTCAAAAGTTTCTTATCGAGATGATGATTCATTCACTTTCTAAATGAAGAAATAAATTCGTCACTTGTGAGCTTAAACTCAAGTAAAAGTTCTAGTTCGTCCTCAATCGTAGCGAGTCGGAATTTCTTAATCAATGGATAAGTTGCAGAGTTTTTAACAGTTTTTGGCACTTTTTTTTCAAAGTTATTGATGAAATCGATAAGTTTTAATGTAGAGCTTCAAACTGATTTCTATGCTATGATTAAATTGAATTGAGGGAATTCTATACATGAAGTAAATGTTCTATTTCTCTAGATACAACTCAGAAAAATTGCAGATCAAAACATTACAACGTAGTTATAAGATTGTATTCAAGACTAACCTTTTTCCTTTGCATCCACGAGAGATTTTATCAGCTTTTATTTTTTAAAAGGCTTTTCTAGATTATGTACAAGGCTTAAACCAGTTTATAAGCAAACTGCACATGAATCGTTCAGTAAATGTATGAAGAAAATTCAATGTTCGTCTTGACAATTGGCAAAGATCGATCAGAATTAACCGTTTCTGGCTTTGACTACCAAAACGCAACTGAATCAAATATTCAGTGTTTCTGGTCTTATATTTTCGTACGGCGTTTTCGGCTGGCATGCCAGTATGACAAAGATACCACATTCGATGATTATTGAGAAAAGTAACACAATTAGGGTGGATAATACTCACTGGATAATGGATATATTTCATTTGCTTGAGAGATTAGTGGAAGGATTAGATCGATGCAGACACAGACATTCAGTCTAAGACGATAATAATGATATTTCGAGCAGAACGCATTCTACAACCTTATCACTGAATTCCGTAGACATTTAGAATGTTCAACAAGTCTCATGCTTTACAGTTTTACATTTCACACATTTTTATCACAAAAGTAACCGACTTTTACTTTGGCTCATTTGGGGAACAAAAAATAAATCAAATATTTTTTATGAATAAAATTTTATTAAAGAAAATCAAATCTC
>NW_022601970.1:0-1750 GCF_009176505.1 Sitodiplosis mosellana | reverse complement strand
ACAAGACACTGACATTAAAAAGAAAATACAAATAAATGAATAAAATGTAATCAAAACTATCGAAAAACGTAAAGAGTTCGTCATCTGTCTTTACGGGTATGGCTCATGAATGATTACTTGGTATTCTACCAGTAGTAGCATAATCTGGCCTTATCTGGAAGAAACACAGTTTTTTTCCAAATTCTCTTCGATCTTTAATTTATGGTATCATAAAAATAATGATTTGACTATATTTGGATTTTAACTTGTCCGGTATCGCTTGAATTTCGACCAATTCAATCGTGCGAAATGGTTTTCTAAATGATAACATTCTAAAAAAAAGTTTCAACAAAGACTAGCTACCGCTAATTTGGGGCAAATGTTAAGCGATTAAAACATTGCTTGACACAATCAGCCATACAAATACCCATATACATGAGCTGTGGAATGAAGATTAACTCCTATTTGAATTGTTAGACCCCAAAATCTAATAGCTAATTTTTTTTTCCTTTCGGCACAAATCTATTGTTGATGATGTTTAAAATGTATGATGAATGTTAGGAAAATGAAGAGAATCCGCTTTTTTGGCGAATTTTCTGGGAAATATCCTTTGAACTTTACTGAACAAGCGAATGAATTGACATTCTAAAAGGAATATTCAGAAACCACTTAGTCTCGATCAAGAAAACAGCGTTTAAATAAAATAGTTAGCTCTATTGATATACTCTCAGGTAGTTAAAATCAGATGAACAGTTAGTTTGAAATCAGATAAAGGGTTAGTTTGGAGTAGAAATCTTCAAATCATTGACGTTTGGATAGTCGCAACGTTTCAAGGTCAATGAAGACATTATCGAATTAATTTTTTTAAATGAAATTTGCCATTCACTCCCCAAACGTGCGCGTAATTCATCATGCAACACAGTCCTATCTTTCGTACTGATCAAATCAAATTTTTTCACTAATTTGAAACTGGACACTAAACTAAGTACATCTTCAACAGATATCACATCCAAGAAAAAATGAACCCAAATGTTCTTTAGCATTGGCAGTGCTTCCGCGAGGCGTGTGACGTTGATATTAGATACATCACCTACTAAAGTCCGAATATCTAACGTGTTTATGGTCGGATATTGTTCGATGAAGTCATAAACATCTGCCGTCAATTCATCCACACAACTGAAACCGAAACATTCAAGTCGATCAAACAAAAATGGAAATTTGATTTTAAGGTAGCAAATGCCGAACGTTTTCACATTTTTCAAATGAATTTTCGGGCCAGTGAAATTCGGAATTAATGCACTGCCCGCCAATCTGAGTTCTTCAAGATTTCGCATTGGCTCCATTAGACTCCGAAATGTGTCTTCGTCGAAATAAGTTGTTCCATCAAGTTGGTGATCTTCTCCTGACTGTACACGGAGACTCAGTTTTTTAAGCTGTGGATTCAAACGCAAAATGGCTGCTATATTTTCCCTCATCGGAACCGGTACACATTTTCTGGTGTAAAATATAATGTTAAAATCCTCCAAATGAGGATAATGATCCACCAGACATTCGTAATTATCGATGATATTTGTATCGTACTTGAACCGTTTCATTTTTGGAAATATTCGATTAAATTCGCCATTTTTGGTGAAACGACAGTTAATCATTTCAAGTTCTTGAAGTTTCGTGAACGGCTTTGTGAATACGCTCACATAAGCGTAAGAATCACAATAAGATTCTAACTTTGCTTTGATTAACGTTTCAGCACAAAATTCGTTGAGTGCATTAA
>NW_022601969.1:0-2204 GCF_009176505.1 Sitodiplosis mosellana | reverse complement strand
TTGCACGTTTTGCATCGATTCATTTTACAAGCACGTGAACAACCGTTAACCAAAGTGAGTTTTTCAATCCGAATAGCGAATTCATTTCTTCTACAACTTCGTCTATTTTACAATTTTTTCTTCATCATTTTCAGATTGTTCTCGATGATCAAGCGATCAATCGATCAACGATCTTAAGCAAAAATCAAGATGTAAACAGTCACTTATATTGTCCGCATGATTTGACCGGTAGCAGGTTGTGTGTCTTCGGGGATATCAACGGCACAAATACGGCAGAAATCCATGTTTCTCTTCCTTCTTTGATATTTCTTCTTGTTTTATATATATACAATGGACAGTGGACACTTCTCAAATGCATAAAAACGAGAGAAAAAACGAATCAGAACGCACAATGTACAAGTAGGAAAACCAGAATGACTTTTGTTCTGAGATCTGAAGTATGGCGCCAATATTCAATGACGGCTGAAGGGTTATGTACAGTGTAGTTCTGAAATGTCACGCTGAATGGCGCTGTGAACAATAGGGGAAAGATATTCAGCACAATTTTCAAATTATTTTTGAAGAAAATAAAATTGTATTTTTATGAACACATTAAAGATTATGAATAAAATTTAAATTTAACCTTTTAATTTGTTAATTATTTCGTCAAATGAAATTATTAGCCACATTCGCTTAAACACTCTGTTCGAAACACCTATATATTTCCCTGCGATGCATCTGTCAAACAGAAATTCTTGATTTTTGACATTTCTTGTCATAAATGCTGTTTGTAGGAAGAAAGAAATAGTCATTGAAAGCACCAATTTATTTGGTTTTCGATTGAAACTTAGTTTATCGCAACGATTAAAAATATTGGAAATCATTCAGTCAGTAAATTAGTTGATTTAAAATTTAAATAAAATAAATCCATCTAAATATAAACTAAAAGAATTTATATTATTTTCGACATGAAGCGAGCACATATCCATGGCGAAAAAGCGAGGAAGGGACCCATTCAACACAACACGCACAAAAAATGCTCAAAAAAAAAATTCAAAGCGAGCAAAAAAGAAAATTGTGGTTGATGCACCATCAAAAAGGATTATTGATGTTAATTTGGATTGCTTGGAGAGGATATTTCGGCTTTTGGACTTGAAGGACTTGGTTAATGCCGCTGAATCCAATAAGTATCTTAAAACAGCAGCTGATATGGTTTTTAGCAGAAAATACAGAACAAAAGTAGTGCTAAATAACTTTAACAAGACACTGGCTGAACCAATACGCAGTCCAATTGATCATCTAGATTATATCCATGCACGGACGTTGAAATTTTGTTTTAAAATCCTACGTCTTTTCGGGAACTACATTACGATAGTCGAAATAAGGGCAAATCCATTTGGAATTTACTCACCATCATTCAACATCAATTGCGAACGAATCGTGCATTATGTCAACAAATATTGCTTGAATTCGCTTATTTCATTTAAAGTAAATAGACCTTCTGATAATTTTCTAAGTTCCGTAAAAAATGCATTTAAAAATGTTGAACATGTGGAAATTTGGGCTGGAAATGTAACTCCTGAATTACCATTGCAAATTAAACGGGTTTTTCCAAAAATGCGACAGCTAGTGCTTTTTCCAGTACAGTTTTTGAATTCCAAACTCATAAAGTATCCATATTTGGAGAACCTACACATGAATGTTCTCGGAAAATACGATTTATATGAAACAAGTGTGAGAACAGCAATAATTTCAAATCCACAGCTACGATGCTTTCGTCTAGCTGGACGCTGTTGCGAGCCCAGATTATTGAAGCTCATTAGCATAAAGTTGAAAAATCTTGAAACTCTTGATATTCGTTACTTCCCAAGGCATTTTAATGATTTCAATTTATTTTATGATGTGCCCATTCAATTCAACAAAGTCGAAGAACTTTCCGTTTCATATTATAATGAACATGTGATAGAACATGAAATATCGGCCGATCTGGACACCAAATATCTATCATTAGGTCGTCTGAAGATATTCAACATTACATGTTTCACTGAGAATTTGACACCTTTACTTAATTTTGCATTTGCACATTCAACAATTGAAAAGCTGACAATCCAAACATACATTTTCCCAAAAGATTTGAGTCCAGTAGGGCTTTTATTGGCAAGACATGTAAAACTTAATTTCATAGAGATTGAATTATCCATGACCAACGAAATCCGCGATGCTGA
>NW_022601968.1:0-2661 GCF_009176505.1 Sitodiplosis mosellana | reverse complement strand
TTCATAGAGATTGAATTATCCATGACCAACGAAATCCGCGATGCTGAACTTTTTTTGAATTTTTTAGAAGCAAATCAATACTTATCCACCATTAAAGTGTTGCTTCAAAATCAATCTGTATGGGATATTGTACGTAGGAATATTAAATCACCATGGACAGTTATTAAATTTCTTCCTGTAGGAATAGTTTATGGGAATAGACCGAAATATGAGTATTATATCAAGTGTATCAACGGATCCATGCGAAAAGAAACATAAGCATATTCGTTTACATTCAATAGTTTGATATTTCAATATTGATTTAAAAATTATAAAACCGAATTAAAAACTATTCGATTTGATTTATCAAACAAATAAACAGAAAAAATGTTACTTTTGAAATAAAAATTCAAGCGAGCAATTCGTGGTGGAATGATAAAATTTAAACTTGTTTTTTTTTCATTGAATTGTAACTTAGGCTCAGTTGAAAAATCAGTTTTCAATCCGAATTGCCGGCAAAAATATAAACTTGCTTGAAACGAGTTTGTTATCATTCAGCATGTTTCATGGGTTTGTATATGGTATGAAATGTCAGTGGCGAGAAAAAATACCTCATGCTGTCATTTGACAGTTCAGTCGCATTAAACATGTCAAACTTAAGCACATGAACAAAGTGTGCTACGAAATTTAGTTTGCGTAAATTGAGTTTTTTTTCTCGCAATTTTATATCGTAAAATTAGTTACTACAGTCAACAACAGAAATGGCAGACAAAAATAAGCAGAAAATTGAAAAAGTCGACACTTCGGACGGGTCGGGTGATAACGAAAATCAGGTGGAACTAACTACCTCAGTGCATCAAATCAAAGATGTGCCCATCGAAAAATTCACAAAAGTAAGTCGTTGTTTTCGGCAAATTTTTACTTTTCAATCGCATTTTTAAGAATATTTAATGGTGTTTTTTATCCTTTTTTAAAAGGACGGAATGGCATTGATCGTCGACGCAACCAAATCCACAAATGCATTCCCATCGAATGCATCACGGAACCTGTACTCGGCATATCCCGCATTCAATAAAGCCGTTCAACGACATTCGGATCACATTTTGTCGATAATCTCAAAAGTGGTGAAATTGCAGCATATTAAGGGCAATATTCAACGGTAAGACTGCATAATGAAATGGTAAATGACTTGATAACTTAGTTCGTCTCAATAATTATACTCTTGTAGGCGTGATAATGATGAGAAAATGGAACTGCTGCAAGAATGCAATGATGTGATGTTGGAGCGAATCAATTCGAACTTGGATTTTTTGGCTGGAATTCGTCAGAATATCGAACCGATACTGGTTGAAACGGAAATTAGCACGGCACCATCGACACCGAAGCAAAATGCCGGCGCCAGTAGTGGTGGTAGTTGGAATGAGAATCGAAAAACACCGAGCTCAGCACAAGGCATTACTGCCAAGTAAATATCAAATTGCAAATAAAAAACATTTCCAGACGAATTTAATAACTAAACAAAATATTCTCTTGCAGATTGCTGACCGCACGAAATATCATCCGTCCGCAGATTAATTTTAAAACACCTGTCGATAACAGTGTAAACACACCATTTATACCTCAGTTGAAGTATAAGCCACATTCACTGAAACCATTGGCTATTTTGCCAGAATATGACGATGATGGAAACGTCGAAAGTTATTTGCATCCATACGAATTTGAGTTGAGCAAATTCACACCGAATCAGTGGCAACTAGCAAAAGGAGCCGTCGCAGAGCCGAAAGAATTGTCGAAAACGGTTTTAATGTATGTCGAAAAGGAAAGTGATTTGAATGTTATGGTGAAAGAATTGCAAGAGGCAAAAGAGATCGCAATCGATGTAGAGCACCATTCATACCGAACATTTCAGGGGATAACTTGTTTGCTGCAATTATCTACCCGCACAAAAGACTATATTGTTGACACGTTGGCTCTGCGCGAAGAGCTGCACCTTCTTAACGAGGTAACTGCCAATCCGAAGATTGTGAAAGTGTTCCATGGTGCCGATAGTGACGTGGAATGGTTACAACGCGATTTATCCATTTATATTGTGAATATGTTTGATACTCATCAAGCATCAAAGCGTCTCGGCTTCGCACGACTCTCGTTGGCATTTTTACTCAAGCATTATTGCCAGATCGATGCGGATAAATCACTTCAATTGGCTGATTGGAGAATGCGACCATTGCCAGCCGAACTGATCGCATACGCACAACAAGATACACACTATCTGCTGTATATTTACGATTTGCTCCGTAATGAATTGATTGCCAAAGCAAACGGCAAAACCAATTTGCTATTGACGGTTTACAAAGCCAGCACAGACATTTGTATGAAGCGTTACATAAAGGTTACGATAAAACCCGATTCACACTTGGAAATGTACCGAAAATCGAAACGCATTTTCGACAACCGGCAATTCTTTGCGCTGAAAGAAGTGTACAAATGGCGAGACTCTATTGCACGAATGGAGGATGAGAGTTATGCGTATGTTCTGCCAAATCACATGATGTTGCAAATCGCTGAGAATCTACCGAGAGAAATGCAAGGGATTTTGGCATGTTGCAACCCAATTCCACCGTTGGTCAGACAACATTTGCACGTTTTGCATCGATTCATTTTACAAGCACGTGAACAACCGTT
>NW_022601967.1:0-6079 GCF_009176505.1 Sitodiplosis mosellana | reverse complement strand
GTAAAAATGACGCTAACCGTGAAGAGTTGCTGTTGTTTTAGTTTGAAAACTGGCGGTATAATTATTGGTGCCGTTGGCATTCTGCTAAGTTTCATCGTAATCTATGTGTTTGGCCTTATATACGCTCACAATGCTAGTGTATCGGAAAGTCGTTTTGACAGCATCATGAACGTGTTGAAAATTATGCCGTTTAGTGAGTGTTGTTTTTTGTTATTTCTTGGAAAAATCAAAGAATTGAAAATCGAAGGATTGGTAGAATTGTTTTGATTGAACTTGTAATACCTATAAATGTAATGTACCTATAAAGTGGTTCCTTGGTTTGTAAACATTTTTTTCAGCCGAACATAATAATTTTAATCCAATGTTGTGTTTTTTGTCTATTTGAATAATTTCTAGTCGGCGTCATAGTTCTCGAAGTGTTTTGGATTTACGGCATTCTGAGGGTAAATGGATTGTACATCAAAATCGTTTTAATCGAAAACATCGAATTGAATCTTTTATAAACTTATCGTTTTCAATTAAAGGTGGCAAACGGACGGACGGACAGAGGACGAACATTTCGTGTTCGTCCGTCCTTTTATTGATTTGGGACAAACGGACATTTGTCCTAATGTCCCATTTCAAATTGGGACAAACGGACAAATTTTTAAAATGACTTATGTAACTTCATTTAACTAATGAAAACAAAAATTGAGTACCATTCGATTGAAATGGGACATTAGGACAAATGTCCGTTTGTCCCAAATCAATAGAAGGACGGACGGACGAACAAATTTTGTCCCTTTGCCACCTTTAGTTTTCAATAAACTCATGTAAAATTAATCCAATCCTTTACGACTGGCTCTATTGTTTATGCATAATGATAATGATTCACGTTCGCACCGGTGCTCGGTGAAATGTATTTCAGTCGGTTTGGACTGAATCATTTCGATCACACAATGTGCGACGCGCATTTTGCTGAACGATTCGTAGTACTCATACCACACCGCATGGGATTGCACAAGAAATGTTTATGATATTTATTCTTCACTCAAAGATTTTTCTTTTTTGTCGAGAATAATTCGAAACATGTTTGTAAATTCCGTTGATTTTTTTCATGGTGCGGCTGTTGACACTATATTTTCCTATATTTCGAATTGGCGCGCTGTGTATTTCCGATTTGAAATGTTAAATTACATTGATGTGCCCTTTGAAATTGGGGGCGCTCGCGTCGCCTCAAATGACTTTGACGTTCAACAGCCGCCACACGATTTTTTTGCATTTCTCATATAAATATCTTGATTTCATAGGAGAATCCAAAGCCAATGTGTCCAAAGCTCTTTGTGTCGTTCTTTGCCCTCTGTATTCTTGTTCCACTGCCATTCGCCTCACTGTTTTATTTTTCAATCACTAAGGCGGATCCAGCCACGGGCTCAGCTATATTCTTCTTGCTATTTTGCTTAGCAGGTAAATTGTGCATTTTTCATTCAAATTTTAACATTATTCATGATTTGATGACCATTTTGGTTATGAATCTTTTACATTTCTCCCTAGGTCTGGCTTATTACGTGTGGATCGTACAGTATTCCTTATTCAAGTCGATAAAAGAAGCCGAATTTGCCAAGTATTGTACATAGGATGGAGAGTTGAAACGTCAACAAGTCAAATCCAAGTAGAATAAACTTTATTCAATGAAATTGGCGTTTTTTACAAACAAAATTCATATTTGAAATTGCCTTGTTAGCATTTTAAATCATTTAAATTCAACAACGGATCAATTCTTCTAATGACTCGTAACTAAGCACAATTAACAGCCGTAGTTTTCAATCAAAATTTGGATTAAATTTTATTTAGTGAAATTTGTGTCAAGTTCCAATCAATACAGGTTGAAAAATAAATTTAAAAAAGAAAGAAATAGTCAATTGACCTTACTCGCAGTCTATGAAACACACAAATGTTTGAGATTAAACTTATTGTTAGCATAAGTTAGAATAATTGTTTACTAAAACTAAATGTACTCTGTATACAAAGCCATATCGATCCAAAAAGGCATCATACATTTTCCAAAGCAATATAAATTCAGTGAAGAGAAAACATTTATCTGAGAAATAAAATAACGTTTGTTCAATAAGAAATTTCATGTTTTACTTTGTGATTCAGAAAATTATTCGAATTCATTGCATTATTGTACTTCTAAAGAACATTCGAAGTAAGTCCACCGCTGTTGCGATATACTGCAGTGCTCTAATCCTGATTATTTTAAATAAAAAAACGTAAATGCAATTTGAAATTCAAGTCGACTAACATGAAACATTCAAACGACGATTTTTTTTGTCGAAAATAAAGAATTCTCTTCCCATTTAATGCAAAATGAGTTCAATGAGATTTGGACATCTATTGTGTTTTCGATGTATCGAGGTAATTCAAGAGAATTGAAGACACAAATTATGTACATGTAAACATGGCCAATGTTTTACATCCAATTTTCTTGCAGCATAAACTAATTGAGTTCGTTCGCCAATAGCCGTTGACCCCATCGATGCTCTTTTTTCCAACCAATTCAACAAAATAACCCGCTTTTTTCTCTTTGTTGCGTGTTTGTTTCTGTCACACTTTAATAAATAATAAACCAAATTTGTATGTCCCCTGTGTGGTTTATTTATGTCCGGTCATCAGAAAAGTGCTCCATTATATATTTATCTGATGTGTACATTGTACAACCACACCCAAACATCTAAATTATTTCCAAAAAGCGTGGACACAATGAGTAATTGACTCGTGTTGTCAACAGGTTTGATTTTATTGATTCAAAAGGAATTCCTTTCGACTACACCGATAAAATAAAAATAAGCTGCCAAGTTTATAGCCACTTCTAAAAACAATTGCTATGTTTGCTCTTCTTTTGAACGACAACACACCATGTGCCCAACTATGAAACATCGTCTATATCAAACATAGATATTAAGTGTAGGCTCGCTCAATGAATATCGGAATCATTTTCTAAATAAATAAAATTCTAAATTTATGTTACCGGCAAATCACCCCATTTTCCAATCATCACAATCATTTTAAACTTCTTCGAATAAGGGAATTCGTGTTGGCCTTCATATTTTATGCGTTATTCTTTCATTTCATTCATTCAGGGTTGCTCACTTTAAAAAAATGCCTTACTGTACGTCGGATCACATTGTTTTCAACAAAAAAATGTCTTCTTTAAGGTGTCTTCTATATTTATGCCCTTTCCACTTACTTCCAAAAATAGACACATTTAAACAATAGATTTGATTGTTCTTTGATTGAATTAATTGTGACGCTATCAATTGTAACATTCACCTTCTAATCCAGCATGACTGAAAATGTTATCAAAATCGAAAAAAATGAGATACAAGATAATCTTCAACTTACAAAATGTAGGCGAAAGACGACATGATTTGGATTTGGTTTTGAACTTCCCTCATTTGAATAATTCAAATTGAATTAAGCTAATTTGTTCAATCAAAAGGAAATAATGGATTGCATTTTCACAAACATCTCTCGATGATGATATGAATTTGATTAAATGTAGCTTCGCTGTGGCTTGGGGCGAGAGCTGCGTCTAAGGCAAACTACATGCTACTAGCGCCACACTGAAATACATTTGATTTGCATTGTACACGTAAGCGGTGGGAGTTCGAACTATCAAATTACAACAACAAATTACACAGATAGGCGCATCCCTCGGCTTGTGGTGTGAGCTCGATGTTCATTTCTTCGAAAATGAGTAACGAAATATCGTACAAGGTTTGTGATATTTAGTTTTACCGACATATTTTTTCTTCATGTCCGTTTTCTTCATCACCTTCTGCTTAAATTGTGTATTTACAAGGACATTTAAACTGACTCTCCCAGCTTTTTCTCTCTCATTCTAACTGTCACACAGACTCGTTTCTATGTGAATGGCTATTAGAGTGATAGAGATGTCGTTCACAGAACTCAATTTTAATGTTCTTTGGCACACAATTTGTGAATCAAACATCAAAATGAAGTCATAATTTTGAACATGCAGTTTACAGAACTACCGATAACCGTATACTCAACGGAATGGGCAGATTTACCGTTGATTTACTAAAAATACATTCAAATTGAAGCAAGCAAATAGAAACAAAAACTCACAAATAAGGAGAAATGGAAATAGAAAAACAAAGCCAAAAGTAAGAACCAATGTTTTGAATTTCATGTCAAATAAAAGCAATGTTTCACAAACAGATTTTTCATTGTATTTTTCTCATTTTTTAAATAAGAGCTCACATTTTCATTACCAGTCAATCTGTAGCATAAGTATCTGTCATCACTGACACTGACAGCTATTGTTCATTAGTATTAAGAATCGTACAATAAATCAGTCGTTTACCAGCACTCATACTGTTCACTCATTCACTGCGTTACTACAAGGCTGAATGTCACAAAATCTGTTGTATCGGTGACTTTGATTTGAAAAAAACGTTTGTTGTCAGCATCATTTGTGCTTAAGAGAAATTTTCTTCCAGTTGATTAATAAAAATAATTGATAAAAATGGTAAAAGTTAAAAGAAATACTAACTGTTATTGTTTTATTTTTCATTATATTTTAAATTGATTACTGTATATAATTATTTTGAAGCCAAAGCAACAAGATGTATTTGGAAAATTGGTAAATTTCATCAGCGATCAGCTTCCTGAAAGCATCATCAAAATATTGAAGGCAACTTGGCTATACGACAGAAACTATATTAAAACTCATTAACGAGGAACGAATTAATAAGATTGAAGAATATGTTCGAAAAAATCGTTTCATATTAAAAGACACGACCTACGAAAACAACGATGATTTTGAGTTTTTACCTGGCCATAGAGTTTTACTTTTGAATCTGCCAAGTGAAATTAAAAGAATGGAAAATGTCAACAAGGGTATACAAGAAATTGAAGTGAAACAAGCAAATTTGTCGCAGTTCTCTTTCATATTAAAGGCGCTCATCGATACAGCTGAATCGAATTCAAATGGACATCCAAATGGGAATAGATTCAATAAAAATGTTCAGGATTTCGCCACTTACATATACTTGATGTGCGGTCGAGCGTACTATGACATCTAGATGTAAACAGCGTGTCAGCGTACAGAATACTTCAGTATGAAGTATGCGAGTGTATTGGCAAAAGAGCAACGCTTATGCGCGGTATTCGTGGCAATGCGCTATTGTTCGTAAAATGTGTTTGTTTATTTTTAAGCAAATAAAATGCGCATACTGCGAATTGTTTACATATAGCAGTGCGATTGACAAATATAATATTTTAAACCGCATAAACGTCGCATACAACGCATCGTTTTCGACTTAAATGCCCCTAGGTAAATACGAAGCAGTAGTAATCAAACCGCAAGCCATAACTCAAGCTATTTTTAGAATTTGGATCTGTGGTTATTACGACTTTGCTTTCTGGGATTTAAACGATTTTTGTTTTTTTGTTTTGTTGTTTTTATTAAATTCAACAAATGTTTTTCATCATGAATACATGACTAAAATTCCGATGGGAGTTCAGTGGCTATCAGAATTCCTTTCGGCTTCAGTTCAATCAGACATTCAACAGATAATTGTAATAAAGTTCGGTGCGGTTTTGGTGTTAGGTACTGTAGTAGCTAGTTTTTTTTTTTGAATCAGTTGAATATTTGATTTCTGTTGTTTTAGTGAAAAAGAAAGAAGAAATCGTTTCGAGTGTTAAATTCGCCTGTTGCTAACTGGATAGCAAGAACAATGGAATAACACTAAGTGACTGAACTCAAACCCACGCCAAATTATTAAAATTAACGACGAATGTTTTATTTTAACAAACAATGATCAGAATGTTGAAATTGAAATGAATAATTAACCTAATCTCAAGTGAAACCTATTTGACTTTTTTCTTTAATCTTTCAGTGTTAAAATTTTTCATTCGAATGATATTTTGGACATTTCAAGGTCTCACCTGGAACCACCTTCTACCCAAATAATCTCGAAATACAGAAAAAAATCCAATTTTTCCAATTAAAATCCGATTCGCCAGTAAAAATGACGCTAACCGTGAAGAGTTGCTGTTGTTTTAGTTTGAA
>NW_022601966.1:0-6485 GCF_009176505.1 Sitodiplosis mosellana | reverse complement strand
GGTAGTGATCGTCGGTCGAGCTTACCATTGGGTGTTAAAGGTAAGGACGGTAAGCACATATAAGCCACTGGTGTCATATAGTCAGGCAGTAAAGTCGATAGATAGGTGCGTAAATTCTGTGCTAACGATGTAGTATCTGCATCGGTCACTACATAAGCTACCAAACGAGCGTCTGATCCATTGCCATAGGATTGTACAACAGCCCCACTCACCTGCGGATGTTTGATTAGATGGACTTCAATTTCACGAGGCTCAATTCGGAATCCTCGGATTTTAACTTGTTGATCTGTCCGGCCCAAATACACTAGATTACCATCAGGCAGATATCGGGCTCGATCACCGGTACGGTACATGCGTGCCGATGGATTGTCACTGAATGGATCGGATAGAAAACGTTCCACGGTAAGTTCAGGTCGGTTCAAGTAGCCACGTGCCACACCAGCACCACTAATATACAATTCTCCCTCAGCTCCCAATGGTACTGGCTCACCGTGTGCATCAAGCAAATATGCACAAAGATCTGCGATAGGTCGTCCAATTGAGTATATATTTTCAGAAGCTTCAAGTCGTTGGTAGGTAGCATGAATTGTTGTTTCCGTTGTGCCATACATATTGACCAATACTGTTTGACTTGTATTGTTTTTCTCATACCAGTCCTTTGCAATCGACGGATCTAACGCTTCGCCACCGAAGATCACATAACGTAGTAGATTCGATCTCGAATCGATATTTTTTGCTCGCATGAACATTCTAAATGCCGATGGAGTTTGATTTAGGACAGTAATATTACTGGCACAGACCCAATCATAAAATTCATCCGTAGAACGAGTTGTATCGTATGGTACAATTGACAGTTGACTTCCATTCGATAATGCACCCCAAATCTCCCAAATGGAAAAGTCAAAAGAAAACGAATGGAATAAACACCACTTGTCCTGTTTATTGAAACTGAACATTTTTTGTGCAGCCTCAAACAGTCGCACGACTTGTTGATGTTCAACCATCACTCCTTTCGGTGTTCCTGTTGAACCAGAGGTGTAAATAACATAGGCTAGATGGTTCGGGGAGAGTCCAATCTTTGTCGTGTCGGGATTATCGACTGGTAAATCGACAGGCAATTGTTTGTCCAAGTCAACCACTGGTATTTGATGGTCTCCGAGTGCTTTACGGCCAGTAGTATCTGCTAACAGGAATTTAGGGCAGGCATCCTTAAGAGTATTGGTAAGCCGTTGACTTGGGTAAGCAGGATCAAGTGGTACGTAAGCGCCACCAGCTTTTAGAATACCCAGAATTGCCACGATCATTGTTATGTTGCGTTCGACGCAAAGTGCGATGCGATCATCTGGTTTTATGCCCCGCACAATCAAGTAATGGGCCCATTTGTTGGCCTGGGCGTTGAGTACAGCATAGCTTAGACTCACTCCATTATGTTCCACAGAAATTGCATGATCGTCACGTTCCACATGGGTCTCAAATAATTGATGAAGACAGTGGACAGGTAAATAGGTTTCTCTGGTTTGATTCCAGCTGTATAGCAGCATCTTGCGCTCTTCCGGTGGCAATACTGCCAATGTTCGAACTGGTTGCTTTGGCTCGAGATTTAGTAAGTTTTTCATTGATTCCAGAACGTGTTGCATATAGAAACAGATCCGAGTTGCTGATATTGGTGTAGTTACTTGAACCGTCAGACCCAGCGAATCACCATCATCTTCAACCGACAGTGTCAATGGGTAATTAGTTCGTCCCGTACCGCCAACGAAAGTTACTCCAGGAAGTGACGCAGCGACCGGCCCACTCTTTTGATTATGGCGATAGTTCAGTATTGCGCTGAATAGTGGCATACCTGCCGTACACCTACTGCAGCGTTGTGCTAACACAAGTGGTGCATGTTCATGTGCCAACAATGCACTCAACCGTGAATGGGTATGGCGTACTGCAGTCTCGACACTGCTCTCGTCAATATCTATCCGAATCGGTAGGGTGTTAATCATCGGTCCCATTATATTATTGTTGCCCTCGCCGGTCTGCAAACGGCCCAGCAACACGGTGCCAAAGACTATCGCCACAAGTCCACTAGCACGAGCAAGTACCTGTGCCCAGGCCAAATGGCAAATACTAGCCATACTGACTTGTAGCTCCCGTGCAAGCACTCTTAAATGTTCATTGAGTTTTTGTGGCAACTTCAGCTCTGCTTCATTCATTCTAGTCCCGTCCAAGCCAACGTCACTCAGACCAAATGGTAAGGTTGGCTCGTCAATATCACCGAGCATTTCACTGAAGAAACGTGTGTGCTGAGCTTCACTTACTCCTAGTCGAGCCTGGGCCACGAGATGACGGAATGATGTCGGCGTTGTCAACTTATCAGTCTTTCCATCCATAATAGCGTGAACCTCTGCCAATAGTCTCTCCAGTGATGAATGATCAATTATTAAGTGGTGCATAAGTTGTATCGCAACCCAGCTCTCCTCAGCCGTTGGCGCGGCCAGCAAACGCAATAATGGTGCCTGTGTTAAGTCTAAACGATCGTGATGTGCATCAAATCTCTGATTTAACTGCACTAATGATATTTTGGTTAGTAGCAGAGGAACCCGACGCAGAACGACCTGCGCCGGTTCACTGAGACCTTCCCAGACGAAGACTGTGCGAAAGATATCATGTCTAGTAATTATCTGTTGCAAGGCATCTGCATATTGTTCAAGCGTTATTCGGTCAATAAAATTGAGTCGGCTTACTAGTAAATATGGGTCACCACGTTCAGCTTTAATATGGTGAAATAACATGCCGTTCTGCAAAGGCGTCAATCCATAAATATCTTGAATATTAGCTAATCCGTCAGGTACCTGTACAATAATTGCATCAATCTCTGCTTGAGAAAGATTGATAAGCGGTAGCATTTCTGGAGTAATCGCTGTGCTGCATGTGGTAATCAAATTGGGCGGGATGATCATTTTCTGATAACGGTAAATATGTGAGGCCATCATGGCCAAAGTGGGAGCATCAAACACATTCCTTATCATGATGTCCAGTCCAATCTGTCGCAAATGTGCCAACAATTGTACGACTAATAGAGAATGGCCTCCGAGCGCGAAGAAATTGTCGTGTCGACTAATTCGTTCAATGCCAAGTAGTTCACGCCAGATATCGGCCAATTCTTCCTCCATTTCACCCTGTGGAGCTTCATACTGTTGACGTGCAAACGCCTCATCATCTGGAGGCGGTAGTGCTCGCCGGTCCAACTTGCCATTGGGTGTGAGTGGCATAGATGGAAGAAACACATAAGCCGATGGTATCATATAATCTGGTATCAAGGCCAAGAGATAGGTGCGTAGATCCTGGGCTAATGTTGTATCTGCATCGGCCACTACATAAGCTACCAAACGAGCATCTGATCCATTGCCATAGGATTGTACGACAGCTTCGTGCACATGAGGATATTTGACAAGATGGGCTTCAATTTCACCAGGTTCAATCCGAAATCCGCGTATTTTTACTTGCTGATCGGTGCGTCCCAAAAAGACCAAATTACCATCAGGCAGATATCGTGCTCGATCACCGGTACGGTACATGCGTGCGAATGGATTGTCACTGAATGGATCGCGTAAAAAACGTTCAGCGGTAAGTTCAGGGCGGTTAAGGTAGCCTCGTGCTACACCAGAACCACCAATGTATAATTCTCCTTCGGCTCCCAATGGCACTGGTTCACCCTCTGCATCCAGCAGGTAAATTCGTTTGTTAAAAAGTGGACGACCGATGGGCATCAGCGAATTTTCAGGAATTGTGATGCCACAGACCCAACTGGTTGCAATCATAACTGTTTCGGTCGGGCCGTACATATTGACCAATACCGTTTTCCCTTTATTGTATTTGTCATACCAGTGTTTTACAATCGATGGTTCTAATTCTTCACCACCAAAGATCACATATCGCAGTTGGTCGGAACGTGAACGGATACTTCTCGCTCGAAGAAGCGTTTTAAAAATGGAGGGAGTTTGAGTTATTACAGTAACACCCCTGGTACAGACCCAATCATAGAATTCGTCCATACAACGAGCTATATCGTTTGGAACAATCAACAATTGACTTCCATTTGACAGCGCACCCCATATCTCCCATACGGAAACGTCAAAAGAAATAGAATGGAAAAAACACCACTTATCTTTTTTATTGAAATCAAATTTATCGTAAACCGATTGGAATAGTTGAGCTGCATGGTGATGTTCAACCATCACTCCTTTCGGTGCACCGGTTGAGCCCGAGGTATAAGTCACATAAGCCAGATGGTTTGGAGTGATTCCAAGTACAGTCGCATCCGGATTATTGATCGAAAAATCGGCAGGCAACGATTTGTCCAAGTCAACTTCTGGTACATGATGATCACCGAGTGTTTTCCGGCCATTAGCGTCCAACAACAAAAATATTGGGTCAGCATCCTGTAAAACATTACTTAGCCGTTGACTTGGGTAAGCAGGATCGAGTGGTACATAGGCGCCACCAGATTTCAGAATGCCCAGTATTGCTACAATCATTGTTGTACTGCGCTCAGTGCAAAGCGCGATTCGATCATCTGGTTTCACACCTCTTGCGATCAAGTAATGTGCCAACTTGTTGGCTTGCGCATTAAGTTCAGTATAACTTATAGTATTCCCATCACACTCCACGGCGATTGCCTTTCCATCGTGCTCAACCTGTTCCTCAAATGATTGATGAAGACAGCGGGTAGGTGGATAAATAAACGTGGTTTCATTCCAAGTATGCAACAGCAATGTGCGTTCTTCCGATGGAATCACTGTTAGTGTTCGAACTGGTTTTTGTGGCTTGTGAGTTAGCATATCAGCCAGTGATATCAAGGTTTGTTGCATATATGCACCGATCTGAGCTGCTGAAATCGGTGAAACCACTTGAGACGTCAGTCCCAGTGAATCGTCATCATCTTCAACCGACAGTGTTAACGGGTAATTAGTTCGCTCCTCAATATCCATAACCCTGACTCCCGGAAGATACGTCGTTATTTCTTCTGCTGTCTGATTATGGCGATAGTTCAGCAATGCACTAAACAATGGTAAGCCGGCTGGAATTCTACTGCAGCGTTGTGCGAACGCAAGCACTGCTTGTTCGTGTGCCAACAAACTACTCAATCGAGCATGCGCATCTCCCACTGCGCTCTTGATGCTCTTCTCATTAATATCTAACCGTATTGGGAGCGTATTTATCATCGGTCCCATGACACTGTCATTTCCTATTCCAGCCTGTAGACGACCAACGAGCACGGTACCGAAGACAACCGATTCACAACCGCTAGCTCGAGCTAGCACTTGTGCCCAAGCTAAATGACATATACTAGCCATACTGACGTGCAGATTCCGTGCATGTTCTCGTAGCTGATCATTGAGTGTCTGTGGGAGCTTCAAATATGTCTCGCTTATCTCAGTTCCGTCAAGAGCAACGTCACTCAGACCAAATGGCAAGGTTGGCTCAACAATATCGCCGAGCATTTCACTAAAGAAACGTGTATGCTTTTCTCGACTATTTCCTAGTCGAGCGTGAGCAACAAGATTACGGAATGATGTGGGCGTTGTCAAATTTTCAATCTTTCTGTCAATGAGGGCGTTAACTTCTGCATGTAGTCTCTCTAGTGTTGAATGATCAATAATTGTGTGGTGCATCAGTTGCACCGCCATCCAGCTCCCCTCAGATGTTGGTGCTGTCAGCAAACGCAAAAGTGGTGCCTTTGTCAAGTCTAAACGGAAGTAATGTGAATTGAAGCGGTGGTTTAACTGCTCAAATGAAATTTCGGTGAGTATCGAAGGAACTTGCCGCAA
The DNA here is from genome assembly GCF_009176505.1 of Sitodiplosis mosellana. Taxonomy (NCBI): domain Eukaryota; kingdom Metazoa; phylum Arthropoda; class Insecta; order Diptera; family Cecidomyiidae; genus Sitodiplosis; species Sitodiplosis mosellana. The sequence continues at coordinate 666 of NW_022601966.1, read as the reverse complement.
CACAACCTGTGCCGGCTCATTGATACCTTCACAGATGAAGACGGTGCGCAAAATATCGTGTCTCTCAATCACTTGTTGTAGAGCGGTTGTATAACGTTCAAGTGCCATCTGATCATTAAATTGCATACGGCTTGCTATCAAATATGGGTCGCCCTTCTCGGCTTTTATATGATGAAACAACAAACCATGCTGTAAAGGCGCCAAGCCATAAATATCTTGAATATTGGCTACTCCACCGGGCACGTGTGCAATTATTGCGTCGATCTCTGCCTGAGAAAGAGTGATAAGTGGTAACATTTCTGGAGTAATTTCCATGCAGTCTGTGGTAATAAGATTCGGAGGGATAGTGACTGCATGATAACGAGTGAGAGTCGCAGCCAACATAGCCAGATTGGGAGCATCAAACACTTCCCGTACTAAAGTATCCAATCCATTCTGTCTCAAGTGCCCCAAAAGCCGTACAATCGACAGAGAATGGCCTCCCAGTGCGAAGAAATTGTCATGTCGGCTAATGTGTTCAATATCAAGTAGTTCACGCCAGATATCGGCCAGCTTTTCCTCCATTTCACCCTGTGGAGCTTCATACTGCTGATGAGCAAAAGACATTTCATCGGGAGCCGGTAGTGATCGTCGGTCGAGCTTACCATTGGGTGTTAAAGGTAAGGA
>NW_022601965.1:0-2715 GCF_009176505.1 Sitodiplosis mosellana | reverse complement strand
CTAAAAGTGACATACTCTCTTCTTGCCGTACTCAATAGCATGAATTAAGTTTTCGAAATTTGAAAATTGATGCCTCTAAAATGGCGAAATACAAGAGAACTTATTAGTCGGAGTTCTGTACTATCATTCCGTAATCTATGAATTAATCTTCTTCTCTTGCCTTGGTGAATATTATGTCGTCGATGGTAATGTATTTGTATTTGTTAGGGTTTAAAAACACGTTATTTTTTTCAGTGTTTCTTAAAAACGTTTTTTTACAGAGCCGTTTAATAACGCCTAGAAAACATTATTTTCATTTTTTCTTGTTATTTCTGCGGTATTTTGAACAGTCAAAATAAAACACTACAAAAATATAACGTTTTTATATCTCCGTTTGCGGTATTTGTCGGAACGTTTGTAAACCCTAGTATTTGTACACAGCTGAGATGAAGATTTTTTCATAGTTGCATCAGCCATAACATCTGGAAACTCTTTTGCAACGGCTGTCTCAGCTAATTCCTTGAAATATTTCTTCTACTCAACGATGATAAGTGTAGCGACATTGCGTTTGTCATAAATTTTGGCCCAATTTTGTTTTGCAATTTTTACGGTCTACTGATAAAACATTTAAAAAATTAACAAACTTGATTGAGCCAAAGATTGAAATTAGTTTAAATGTCCATCAATTCCTCTTGGGGAATAAATTTCTATTCATATATGCAATTTGTATAGAAAATCACATTCTCTTGATCTTTTTCACATCTTATCGGACAGTTTACTTGCCGAATTCTATTCAATTTGCAGTTGTAGTATTTTAAATCAGCTATTCCAAATTAAATCAAATTGTCTGAAAACTTAATGTTTGTTTTCTTTTGAAAAAAAAAGTCAACACCCCAATGTCAATTTTAGCATGGACTCAAATCGATTTTTTCATTGTTTTGCCACTGTTATTCTCATGCCAAGAATTCAGGTGAATTCGTAATTAAATGTTCAGTGTTCGATTTTGCACTGAATGAATATTGTTGAATAGTCGCATTTTACAGAGAAAATGCAGCCGAAATTGCACTTCGACTACAATACGATTAGAAGCCATCACCTGTCTTAGTTCAAGGTCATGTGGACGTTTTTCTTTTAACTTCGATGGTATTCCCTCACCGTTTAATGGTCGAAGTTTTTTTTCTGATTGGTGCGACTTTGGGCGTTTGATGACTTTTGAAATGAGAGTCGTGTTGACACGTATGCGTGACCGCTTCCACTTGGTCGCTTTATCCTTTGATACCACCAAATTACTGCTATTTTGTTTCACAACGAATGGTACAATTAACACCTCTCAATATCACCCGAAGGCGATGAAGGTGACTTTTAAAGTATCGGTGTTTGTAAACAGAAACATGTAATTAAACAAAGAGCTCCAATTCATTCGAATTATTACGTCTAGCCAAAAATCAGTTTAATAGTAATATAGAGATAGTCTTCGCTAGTACAGTCAGAAGTCCGTAAAAGCATAGATAAATATAATCCATGTCCCATGCTTTGCCTATTAGGAAATCATATCGTACGCCTACACAATGATGCAATATATTGACTCTTGTATTTATGCTTGCTGTCTTGCTGTTTCACCGCCGCACACAGAAGCGTAAATACATAAAGCAGCACGACGTGCTTGCCTGATAAGCAGTGCGTAAAATATGGAGCCTGTTTATCTATGCTTTGACGGACCTCTGCGCACAGTTTTGTTCGTTTTACTTGTCTTCAAAAAAGACAATACACTTCGTTCGATTTCTAATTGGGTTGATTCATTAGGTAATGTCTTCGTTAGAAATATGGAAATGTCAATCCTGATTCTTTTTCTCGGAAAATACAATGTCTACAGAAACGCCTTTGACAAAAAGCAAACAAACAAAAACGAAGGGAAAATCATGAAAATGACTTGTTTTGGAATTGTGTTATGCATCCAAGCTCAGAGCTTCGAAGAGCATAGAATTGATTTAAAAATTCTATCTCATGTTACAAATTGTTTTGTTTTTTTTTTTAGAAAAATATCGAAGAAAAGTAAGTGAATAGACCTGCTATAAAAGGAAGTGTTTCTCCAATGAAACGGCAGTACAGCGTGGCTATTTCAAACGTTAAACACTTAACATGGACACTCGCGAGATTGTGACTTGGTATGTGAAAGCTTTTAAAGTCTATGGACTGTGGCCACCAGAAAATAATTCAACAGCCTACAATATTTGGTCGGTCATAGTGACGATGTTTGTTTTCATTGCACACTCCCTATTTAAATTGAGCTCGGTGCTTTTTGTGACTTCGGTTGATAACATAATTCACATTCTGTTGGTTGCAAGTGCTGTTGTAACCATTTCGTTGAAAGCATTGATTGTGCGCCTTGCAAAGAACACCTTTGCTAAGCTACTTGATCTGATGATGGACATGGATAAAAGAATTCAGTTAAGCGAATATCAAACATTTCTAAAGCCGCTCGTCAACCAATCAAAATTGGTATTCAAATGTTACAATATTTTTGTATATTTGACTTGGGCATCGTTGGTTCATCAGCTAATGGTTACACCACCTGAAGAACGAATTTATTCATCAACTTTTTATTATCCGTATGCATCGCTGAAACAACCAATGGTTTATGTGGGAGGCATTGTTTATGAAGCCGTCGGAAACTTCTTTTTGGTTCCTATTTTCGTTGCTTTAAATTTGTTTGGTATAATGATGATGTGCATTCTT
>NW_022601964.1:0-6485 GCF_009176505.1 Sitodiplosis mosellana | reverse complement strand
GGTAGTGATCGTCGGTCGAGCTTACCATTGGGTGTTAAAGGTAAGGACGGTAAGCACATATAAGCCACTGGTGTCATATAGTCAGGCAGTAAAGTCGATAGATAGGTGCGTAAATTCTGTGCTAACGATGTAGTATCTGCATCGGTCACTACATAAGCTACCAAACGAGCGTCTGATCCATTGCCATAGGATTGTACAACAGCCCCACTCACCTGCGGATGTTTGATTAGATGGACTTCAATTTCACGAGGCTCAATTCGGAATCCTCGGATTTTAACTTGTTGATCTGTCCGGCCCAAATACACTAGATTACCATCAGGCAGATATCGGGCTCGATCACCGGTACGGTACATGCGTGCCGATGGATTGTCACTGAATGGATCGGATAGAAAACGTTCCACGGTAAGTTCAGGTCGGTTCAAGTAGCCACGTGCCACACCAGCACCACTAATATACAATTCTCCCTCAGCTCCCAATGGTACTGGCTCACCGTGTGCATCAAGCAAATATGCACAAAGATCTGCGATAGGTCGTCCAATTGAGTATATATTTTCAGAAGCTTCAAGTCGTTGGTAGGTAGCATGAATTGTTGTTTCCGTTGTGCCATACATATTGACCAATACTGTTTGACTTGTATTGTTTTTCTCATACCAGTCCTTTGCAATCGACGGATCTAACGCTTCGCCACCGAAGATCACATAACGTAGTAGATTCGATCTCGAATCGATATTTTTTGCTCGCATGAACATTCTAAATGCCGATGGAGTTTGATTTAGGACAGTAATATTACTGGCACAGACCCAATCATAAAATTCATCCGTAGAACGAGTTGTGTCGTATGGTACAATTGACAGTTGACTTCCATTCGATAATGCACCCCAAATCTCCCAAATGGAAAAGTCAAAAGAAAACGAATGGAATAAACACCACTTGTCCTGTTTATTGAAACTGAACATTTTTTGTGCAGCCTCAAACAGTCGCACGACTTGTTGATGTTCAACCATCACTCCTTTCGGTGTTCCTGTTGAACCAGAGGTGTAAATAACATAGGCTAGATGGTTCGGGGAGAGTCCAATCTTTGTCGTGTCGGGATTATCGACTGGTAAATCGACAGGCAATTGTTTGTCCAAGTCAACCACTGGTATTTGATGGTCTCCGAGTGCTTTACGGCCAGTAGTATCTGCTAACAGGAATTTAGGGCAGGCATCCTTAAGAGTATTGGTAAGCCGTTGACTTGGGTAAGCAGGATCAAGTGGTACGTAAGCGCCACCAGCTTTTAGAATACCCAGAATTGCCACGATCATTGTTATGTTGCGTTCGACGCAAAGTGCGATGCGATCATCTGGTTTTACGCCCCGCACAATCAAGTAATGGGCCCATTTGTTGGCCTGGGCGTTGAGTACAGCATAGCTTAGACTCACTCCATTATGTTCCACAGAAATTGCATGATCGTCACGTTCCACATGGGTCTCAAATAATTGATGAAGACAGTGGACAGGTAAATAGGTTTCCCTGGTTTGATTCCAGCTGTATAGCAGCATCTTGCGCTCTTCCGGTGGCAATACTGCCAATGTTCGAACTGGTTGCTTTGGCTCGAGATTTAGTAAGTTTTTCATTGATTCCAGAACGTGTTGCATATAGAAACAGATCCGAGTTGCTGATATTGGTGTAGTTACTTGAACCGTCAGACCCAGCGAATCACCATCATCTTCAACCGACAGTGTCAATGGGTAATTAGTTCGTCCCGTACCGCCAACGAAAGTTACTCCAGGAAGTGACGCAGCGACCGGCCCACTCTTTTGATTATGGCGATAGTTCAGTATTGCGCTGAATAGTGGCATACCTGCCGTACACCTACTGCAGCGTTGTGCTAACACAAGTGGTGCATGTTCATGTGCCAGCAATGCACTCAACCGTGAATGGGTATGGCGTACTGCAGTCTCGACACTGCTCTCGTCAATATCTATCCGAATCGGTAGGGTGTTAATCATCGGTCCCATTATATTATTGTTGCCCTCGCCGGTCTGCAAACGGCCCAGCAACACGGTGCCAAAGACTATCGCCACAAGTCCACTAGCACGAGCAAGTACCTGTGCCCAGGCCAAATGGCAAATACTAGCCATACTGACTTGTAGCTCCCGTGCAAGCACTCTTAAATGTTCATTGAGTTTTTGTGGCAACTTCAGCTCTGCTTCATTCATTCTAGTCCCGTCCAAGCCAACGTCACTCAGACCAAATGGTAAGGTTGGCTCGTCAATATCACCGAGCATTTCACTGAAGAAACGTGTGTGCTGAGCTTCACTTACTCCTAGTCGAGCCTGGGCCACGAGATGACGGAATGATGTCGGCGTTGTCAACTTATCAGTCTTTCCATCCATAATAGCGTGAACCTCTGCCAATAGTCTCTCCAGTGATGAATGATCAATTATTAAGTGGTGCATAAGTTGTATCGCAACCCAGCTCTCCTCAGCCGTTGGCGCGGCCAGCAAACGCAATAATGGTGCCTGTGTTAAGTCTAAACGATCGTGATGTGCATCAAATCTCTGATTTAACTGCACTAATGGCATTTTGGTTAGTAGCAGAGGAACCCGACGCAGAACGACCTGCGCCGGTTCACTGAGACCTTCCCAGACGAAGACTGTGCGAAAGATATCATGTCTAGTAATTATCTGTTGCAAGGCATCTGCATATTGTTCAAGCGTTATTCGGTCAATAAAATTGAGTCGGCTTACTAGTAAATATGGGTCACCACGTTCAGCTTTAATATGGTGAAATAACATGCCGTTCTGCAAAGGCGTCAATCCATAAATATCTTGAATATTAGCTAATCCGTCAGGTACCTGTACAATAATTGCATCAATCTCTGCTTGAGAAAGATTGATAAGCGGTAGCATTTCTGGAGTAATCGCTGTGCTGCATGTGGTAATCAAATTGGGCGGGATGATCATTTTCTGATAACGGTAAATATGTGAGGCCATCATGGCCAAAGTGGGAGCATCAAACACATTCCTTATCATGATGTCCAGTCCAATCTGTCGCAAATGTGCCAACAATTGTACGACTAATAGAGAATGGCCTCCGAGCGCGAAGAAATTGTCGTGTCGACTAATTCGTTCAATGCCAAGTAGTTCACGCCAGATATCGGCCAATTCTTCCTCCATTTCACCCTGTGGAGCTTCATACTGTTGACGTGCAAACGCCTCATCATCTGGAGGCGGTAGTGCTCGCCGGTCCAACTTGCCATTGGGTGTGAGTGGCATAGATGGAAGAAACACATAAGCCGATGGTATCATATAATCTGGTATCAAGGCCAAGAGATAGGTGCGTAGATCCTGGGCTAATGTTGTATCTGCATCGGCCACTACATAAGCTACCAAACGAGCATCTGATCCATTGCCATAGGATTGTACGACAGCTTCGTGCACATGAGGATATTTGACAAGATGGGCTTCAATTTCACCAGGTTCAATCCGAAATCCGCGTATTTTTACTTGCTGATCGGTGCGTCCCAAAAAGACCAAATTACCATCAGGCAGATATCGTGCTCGATCACCGGTACGGTACATGCGTGCGAATGGATTGTCACTGAATGGATCGCGTAAAAAACGTTCAGCGGTAAGTTCAGGGCGGTTAAGGTAGCCTCGTGCTACACCAGAACCACCAATGTATAATTCTCCTTCGGCTCCCAATGGCACTGGTTCACCCTCTGCATCCAGCAGGTAAATTCGTTTGTTAAAAAGTGGACGACCGATGGGCATCAGCGAATTTTCAGGAATTGTGATGCCACAGACCCAACTGGTTGCAATCATAACTGTTTCGGTCGGGCCGTACATATTGACCAATACCGTTTTCCCTTTATTGTATTTGTCATACCAGTGTTTTACAATCGATGGTTCTAATTCTTCACCACCAAAGATCACATATCGCAGTTGGTCGGAACGTGAACGGATACTTCTCGCTCGAAGAAGCGTTTTAAAAATGGAGGGAGTTTGAGTTATTACAGTAACATCCCTGGTACAGACCCAATCATAGAATTCGTCCATACAACGAGCTATATCGTTTGGAACAATCAACAATTGACTTCCATTTGACAGCGCACCCCATATCTCCCATACGGAAACGTCAAAAGAAATAGAATGGAAAAAACACCACTTATCTTTTTTATTGAAATCAAATTTATCGTAAACCGATTGGAATAGTTGAGCTGCATGGTGATGTTCAACCATCACTCCTTTCGGTGCACCGGTTGAGCCCGAGGTATAAGTCACATAAGCCAGATGGTTTGGAGTGATTCCAAGTACAGTCGCATCCGGATTATTGATCGAAAAATCGGCAGGCAACGATTTGTCCAAGTCAACTTCTGGTACATGATGATCACCGAGTGTTTTCCGGCCATTAGCGTCCAACAACAAAAATATTGGGTCAGCATCCTGTAAAACATTACTTAGCCGTTGACTTGGGTAAGCAGGATCGAGTGGTACATAGGCGCCACCAGATTTCAGAATGCCCAGTATTGCTACAATCATTGTTGTACTGCGCTCAGTGCAAAGCGCGATTCGATCATCTGGTTTCACACCTCTTGCGATCAAGTAATGTGCCAACTTGTTGGCTTGCGCATTAAGTTCAGTATAACTTATAGTATTCCCATCACACTCCACGGCGATTGCCTTTCCATCGTGCTCAACCTGTTCCTCAAATGATTGATGAAGACAGCGGGTAGGTGGATAAATAAACGTGGTTTCATTCCAAGTATGCAACAGCAATGTGCGTTCTTCCGATGGAATCACTGTTAGTGTTCGAACTGGTTTTTGTGGCTTGTGAGTTAGCATATCAGCCAGTGATATCAAGGTTTGTTGCATATATGCACCGATCTGAGCTGCTGAAATCGGTGAAACCACTTGAGACGTCAGTCCCAGTGAATCGTCATCATCTTCAACCGACAGTGTTAACGGGTAATTAGTTCGCTCCTCAATATCCATAACCCTGACTCCCGGAAGATACGTCGTTATTTCTTCTGCTGTCTGATTATGGCGATAGTTCAGCAATGCACTAAACAATGGTAAGCCGGCTGGAATTCTACTGCAGCGTTGTGCGAACGCAAGCACTGCTTGTTCGTGTGCCAACAAACTACTCAATCGAGCATGCGCATCTCCCACTGCGCTCTTGATGCTCTTCTCATTAATATCTAACCGTATTGGGAGCGTATTTATCATCGGTCCCATGACACTGTCATTTCCTATTCCAGCCTGTAGACGACCAACGAGCACGGTACCGAAGACAACCGATTCACAACCGCTAGCTCGAGCTAGCACTTGTGCCCAAGCTAAATGACATATACTAGCCATACTGACGTGCAGATTCCGTGCATGTTCTCGTAGCTGATCATTGAGTGTCTGTGGGAGCTTCAAATATGTCTCGCTTATCTCAGTTCCGTCAAGAGCAACGTCACTCAGACCAAATGGCAAGGTTGGCTCAACAATATCGCCGAGCATTTCACTAAAGAAACGTGTATGCTTTTCTCGACTATTTCCTAGTCGAGCGTGAGCAACAAGATTACGGAATGATGTGGGCGTTGTCAAATTTTCAATCTTTCTGTCAATGAGGGCGTTAACTTCTGCATGTAGTCTCTCTAGTGTTGAATGATCAATAATTGTGTGGTGCATCAGTTGCACCGCCATCCAGCTCCCCTCAGATGTTTGTGCTGTCAGCAAACGCAAAAGTGGTGCCTTTGTCAAGTCTAAACGGAAGTAAAGTGAATTAAAGCGGTGGTTTAACTGCTCAAATGAAATTTCGGTGAGTATCGAAGGAACTTGCCGCAACACAACCTGTGCCGGCTCATTGATACCTTCACAGATGAAGACGGTGCGCAAAATATCGTGTCTCTCAATCACTTGTTGTAGAGCGGTTGTATAACGTTCAAGTGCCATCTGATCATTAAATTGCATACGGCTTGCTATCAAATATGGGTCGCCCTTCTCGGCTTTTATATGATGAAACAACATACCATGCTGTAAAGGCGCCAAGCCATAAATATCTTGAATATTGGCTACTCCACCGGGCACGTGTGCAATTATTGCGTCGATCTCTGCCTGAGAAAGAGTGATAAGTGGTAACATTTCTGGAGTAATTTCCATGCAGTCTGTGGTAATAAGATTCGGAGGGATCGTGACTGCATGATAACGAGTGAGAGTCGCAGCCAACATAGCCAGATTGGGAGCATCAAACACTTCCCGTACTAAAGTATCCAATCCATTCTGTCTCAAGTGCCCCAAAAGCCGTACAATCGACAGAGAATGGCCTCCCAGTGCGAAGAAATTGTCATGTCGGCTAATGTGTTCAATATCAAGTAGTTCACGCCAGATATCGGCCAGCTTTTCCTCCATTTCACCCTGTGGAGCTTCATACTGCTGATGAGCAAAAGACATTTCATCGGGAGCCGGTAGTGATCGTCGGTCGAGCTTACCATTGGGTGTTAAAGGTAAGGA
>NW_022601963.1:0-2077 GCF_009176505.1 Sitodiplosis mosellana | reverse complement strand
GTCAGCTCAAAATACGCTCTGATTTAAACCTTCGAAATTTTTCACATTAAAATGTTAAATTCCAATCAATTCAACTTCAATTTTGGCTGAAATCTTTGCAGGCACCAAAACGCTCAAAACAAATGCATTTCCATCCAAAATACCCGACGACATTGCAATACAAAGAAGCTCCCACGATCTCATTGGAGGAATGTCTGGCGGATTTTGAGCCGTTGAAAAAAATTGACTTCGTGGAATGGGAACAATCTGTTGAAATGCTAAACAATGGTATCGTTTGTACACGAAATCTCCCTGGGTCAGGAGCATGCAGTGGTGATAGCGGAGGTGCGCTGGCATTCAATAACACCTTGCTTGGAATAGTATCATGGACTGTTGGATGCGCAGATGGATACCCATCTGTTTACACAAGAATTTTTCCACAAATTGATTGGATCAACAAAACAACCACCGAAATTGATAGTTATGTGAAATGAGCTCTTTATGTTTGGAATAAAAGGAATATTGGCCAGAATAAGGACGGAATTTTTCCTTCAAATTATGTAATAAATAATCAATTTCAAATCAAAATTAGAATTATCAATAAATTTTGGAACAAATGCTCATTGTTTCAAATCAAAATAGCAATCTCATTGACGCATTCCGACACGAATCTAGTGGACGAAGAAAAGTTTGATTACTTTGAACAAAGATTAAAAATGATTGATGATGAAAAAAGTTCAGAAATGGCAAAATAATCAACCATTCCGATGAATTGAACTGTATTGACTTTTGATAAGTTTGTGAATGTTTGTGAAAAACAATGCGTCCAAACAAACAAGATCAAATCTGAAAACTCCCGTGAACAGCTAAATGGCGGTTGGGCAACATAGTGTTAATGGAACATATTCAGCCATCAATGCAATAACAGCATCTACTAGTATACGGGTTGATTTGGAAGTATAAGTAAACGTTCACGGTATGAGGTTTACCCAAATATTGGAAATGGTATATGTTAGAAATGTCATTTTAAACGTCATTCATGATACAAGTTAGTGAACTTCCGATAGAGACAAAAGCAATGCAAACTAAACACTAAAAGGTTTTTGATTGGCTGAATAGTATATGAACATTGCGCTTCACTCTATTGGTGGTTGGAAATCTATGGCAATACAAGTGGAAGCAGCAATTGCATGAATTGTTTGAACTTCAAGATCAAGAGGGCAAGATATTTCTATCGAGTTGTATGATACAACTTGTATTGGCTTCATTATATTTAACGCATATTTGTAATGTGTGTAGAATGAAGTAGCATTCACAATCTTTAAATGATTACGCAGTAAATCACTTTGAAATAAATATGAAATTATCAAATGAATATGATGAAAATTTGCGTTGCGTCGACTTTTTCGATACGATCGTATCTGAACTTTCATTACAAAATATTCCACCGAATCACCTCGTCATTCAAAGTCAATTTATCAAAAATCGTGATAAAATGTTTTAGTTTCCTTCGGTAAAATCTGTTGACCAACCTGTCAGTCAGCTTAGTATCAATAAACATGACCATTTTCATTCTAATTTTCGGTTTGGTTTTCTTGTGTACTTGTTTTGTCACATTGGCGAGCGCAAACAGTTGGCAACTGGCGGTTCATCGGCAGTTGAAAAACAATTTCCATATCAATTTGTATTTCGTGCTAATCAAAACGATGCAACTTTTTGTGTGATCCAGCCCAAATCTAGGGTATTTTGAATATTAATCATGCAAACCATGTCGGAACACGTTTGGAATTCACGATTATACATTTCAACATTCTCATTTCAAAACGGTGCATACCGATTTGGCTTTGCTCGAAACAAAAGAACCAATCGAATTCTCGGAATTCGTGAACAAAGTAAATTTGCCTACACAAGATTTTCAGCCAGGTTCATCAGCCATTTTGTCGGGCTGGGGCTTCATAGAAGTAAGTATTGGATATTTTTGGTGCTCGTTTGGATATTTTCGGTGAAAAATGTAGTAACTGAAAAGATTAGAAAAATTAAGGATATTAGAGCCCAAGCGCGACTCCACACTTAGCTTCTAAATGTGACACCGTAGTAA
>NW_022601962.1:0-2283 GCF_009176505.1 Sitodiplosis mosellana | reverse complement strand
CCCAAGCGCGACTCCACACTTAGCTTCTAAATGTGACACCGTAGTAAGTGTGGGCATACGTTTTGCGAATAAGCGACAAAGAGAATGGAAACAAGTGCGCGTGTATTAGTCGCTACATTGAGAAGCATCGCATCAGGCTACTCACTACCACACGCGCACTTGTTTCCATTCTCTTTGTCGCTTATTCGCAAAACGTATGCCCACACTTACTACGGTGTCACATTTAGAAGCTAAGTGTGGAGTCGCGCTTGGGCTCTAATATCCTTAATTTTTCTAATCTTTTCAGTTACTACATTTTTCACCGAAAATATCCAAACGAGCACCAAAAATATCCAATACTTACTTCTATGAAGCCCCAGCCCGACAAAATGGCTGATGAACCTGGCTGAAAATCTTGTGTAGGCAAATTTACTTTGTTCACGAATTCCGAGAATTCGATTGGTTCTTTTGTTTCGAGCAAAGCCAAATCGGTATGCACCGTTTTGAAATGAGAATGTTGAAATGTATAATCGTGAATTCCAAACGTGTTCCGACATGGTTTGCATGATTAATATTCAAAATACCCTAGATTTGGGCTGGATCACACAAAAAGTTGCATCGTTTTGATTAGCACGAAATACAAATTGATATGGAAATTGTTTTTCAACTGCCGATGAACCGCCAGTTGCCAACTGTTTGCGCTCGCCAATGTGACAAAACAAGTACACAAGAAAACCAAACCGAAAATTAGAATGAAAATGGTCATGTTTATTGATACTAAGCTGACTGACAGGTTGGTCAACAGATTTTACCGAAGGAAACTAAAACATTTTATCACGATTTTTGATAAATTGACTTTGAATGACGAGGTGATTCGGTGGAATATTTTGTAATGAAAGTTCAGATACGATCGTATCGAAAAAGTCGACGCAACGCAAATTTTCATCATATTCATTTGATAATTTCATATTTATTTCAAAGTGATTTACTGCGTAATCATTTAAAGATTGTGAATGCTACTTCATTCTACACACATTACAAATATGCGTTAAATATAATGAAGCCAATACAAGTTGTATCATACAACTCGATAGAAATATCTTGCCCTCTTGATCTTGAAGTTCAAACAATTCATGCAATTGCTGCTTCCACTTGTATTGCCATAGATTTCCAACCACCAATAGAGTGAAGCGCAATGTTCATATACTATTCAGCCAATCAAAAACCTTTTAGTGTTTAGTTTGCATTGCTTTTGTCTCTATCGGAAGTTCACTAACTTGTATCATGAATGACGTTTAAAATGACATTTCTAACATATACCATTTCCAATATTTGGGTAAACCTCATACCGTGAACGTTTACTTATACTTCCAAATCAACCCGTATACTAGTAGATGCTGTTATTGCATTGATGGCTGAATATGTTCCATTAACACTATGTTGCCCAACCGCCATTTAGCTGTTCACGGGAGTTTTCAGATTTGATCTTGTTTGTTTGGACGCATTGTTTTTCACAAACATTCACAAACTTATCAAAAGTCAATACAGTTCAATTCATCGGAATGGTTGATTATTTTGCCATTTCTGAACTTTTTTCATCATCAATCATTTTTAATCTTTGTTCAAAGTAATCAAACTTTTCTTCGTCCACTAGATTCGTGTCGGAATGCGTCAATGAGATTGCTATTTTGATTTGAAACAATGAGCATTTGTTCCAAAATTTATTGATAATTCTAATTTTGATTTGAAATTGATTATTTATTACATAATTTGAAGGAAAAATTCCGTCCTTATTCTGGCCAATATTCCTTTTATTCCAAACATAAAGAGCTCATTTCACATAACTATCAATTTCGGTGGTTGTTTTGTTGATCCAATCAATTTGTGGAAAAATTCTTGTGTAAACAGATGGGTATCCATCTGCGCATCCAACAGTCCATGATACTATTCCAAGCAAGGTGTTATTGAATGCCAGCGCACCTCCGCTATCACCACTGCATGCTCCTGACCCAGGGAGATTTCGTGTACAAACGATACCATTGTTTAGCATTTCAACAGATTGTTCCCATTCCACGAAGTCAATTTTTTTCAACGGCTCAAAATCCGCCAGACATTCCTCCAATGAGATCGTGGGAGCTTCTTTGTATTGCAATGTCGTCGGGTATTTTGGATGGAAATGCATTTGTTTTGAGCGTTTTGGTGCCTGCAAAGATTTCAGCCAAAATTGAAGTTGAATTGATTGGAATTTAACATTTTAATGTGAAAAATTTCGAAGGTTTAAATCAGAGCGTATTTTGAGCTGAC
>NW_022601961.1:0-2974 GCF_009176505.1 Sitodiplosis mosellana | reverse complement strand
TTGTCCCGGACTTTGAAAACAAAATACTCAATGTTTCAAATGAGATCTAATTGGAATGATAATTGTGTGCAATTCCAGCGAAACAGGATTTTCCAAAATGCTTCCATTCTATTTAAGTTTTTTGCCTATTTTTAAAGTTCGGCATATTTCATGGCCGATAGTAAAATTGGCGATAGAAGTTAAACTATGGTAAATGAACAAACAACATAAATGGGAATAAAAAGAGTTCCTTTTTACTGATCGATTCGATCCGAATTTTTATTTCATATGATTGTGATGATTGAATTTCCTTGATTAAATGATATTTCACTGAAATATTATTTTCGTTTATTGTTTTACATTTTTCGTCATGAGTTTATTTTGAACAAACTTCAGTTTGAGTCTGGATTGTGATTAACAAAAATGAACAGAAATAGTGGTAATGTTGAAATTGGCGTCGAATTTTACGATGTATCTATTCAGAGCCAGTACAAGAGACTCTTGTCAAGAGTACATGATTTATTTATATTTGAATATATTTTTTCTTAATTAATTCAATTTTAAATTCGATGTGTTTTTCGGATGGAAATGTGACTGGCTGCTGTTTAGATATTATATTTAAAGTAGAATGTGTTCACCTAAGCTTTCAGACTCATAGCTAAGCAAAAATAGATTCTACTTATTTCATGAAGTTAAATGTATTTGTGATTTTAGGAAGTTGACTTAACGTTCAATCGTAACTCTGCAGATATGGTAATAGCTGTACTTTTTTATTTCACGCCATTCATTGCCCAGCCACTTCTGAAAAGCTTCGTAATCGTTTTCGTTACCGAATGCAACTGTTAGCTTCTTCAGCGATGGGCATTCAGCCACAAAAGAAGCCACTTCATCAGACGGAAAATGGAAATTACCAAAATCCACTTCAACTAATGCTGGCGAAGTAATCTTCAATAGTGCACCCTCTTCACAATGTCCAATCGAAGAAAAAGTCAGCTTGGTAAGTTTTTTGTGCTGGCTGATGAAATTAGTCAACGAATAGTCCAATGCCGTGCCCCATAAATGAAGCCTTTTCACATTTGGAAAACGCACGGTACCGTTTCCAATATCCGACAAGTGTTGAATTGAAGAGAATTTCAAGCTTTCCAGACGCTGTAGATATTTGCTAACGTTCTGAAGGTATTTGGCATCAAAGTGGCCGCCAATGTCCAGAGTTCGTATGTTTGGGTTTAAACGCAGGAGCTCCTCAAAATATTTCTTGTTCAAATGGTTCTTTTCATCAGCTGGAAGGAACAGACTCAAATGCCGAAGTTTCGGCAAATAAACAGCGGTCTCGTTACAATCTGATTCGTTTTGATGGTTAAATTCCAAGCGACGCACTTCCGGGAACCATTTATCGAGTTCCGACAGCTTGCTTCCCAATTTGCAGCTATCAAAACAAAGTGTTTTAACCTGGGTGAACGGCTTCTTCAGATCGTCCAGTGTGCTTGCTTTGCAGCGTTGAAATTTGATTTCGACCAATGAATCGGCACAGTATTCGTTGACATAAGCATCCATATGTTTATCATGTGTGATGTCCAATTTTGTGATCAAATGTCCAAAGCAGCGGAGCAACTTTAATCGGAATGACCGTGGAATTTGAACCGTTGTTGGACACATGTTCCGCTCGATCAGTATGGACTTGTATCTCGAATGGATAAAAATCCATTGTTTCCCATAACGACTCGCGAATACCAAATCCGCTGCTGGTTTCAATTGTTTGTTGGAGTCGGCAACATTCAAGAGATCTATAAGGCGTAGATTCTTGAAAATGTGCTCGAGGCAATCAACATTGACGTCTGTCAACTTTGTGGTGCAAAGGTTGGGATCCGGACCAAGCTTTGCCAGCTTTTCTTCCTCTTCCTCATCCATGCGCCGGCGCAATCTTGTGTAATGAATCTTCGTCGGCTGCTGGGCTGTTTTGTTGGATGCACGTTGCTAAAAATCGAATAAACACGAAATTGTTAGATTTCTGGACCCAAAATCTCAATAAAATATGAAAATTTTGCACACAAATCCATTGATTGTGCATCGACTTTGGTTACAATGTCAATTGAACACAAATTTTGAGGTTAAGTTATGCGTTCACAATATGTGCTCTCTCTCACAATATGTGCATTGAAACAAAGAATACATGAAACTAGTTTGATGGTCAATATAATGTTTCAACTAATCCTTTCTAATTTCCCAAAAAAAAATAATTTTGATTTTTACCACGTCTGCAGACACGGTCTCGGATGTTTTAGATTGTTTATTCGCCGGTGGGTTGGCTCCTTCTGGTTGTCGCTTCCGATCAGCGGCTTCATTCCGATTATCCATTTGTCTGTGAGGTTCTTTCGCCAATCTGAAAGCCAATATTGAGGGATTGAAAGCGTTATTCATTTTGGTTTGGCCTCTCTGTCACTATTGGAATTGCTACGAAAACTGCAATCTTAAATTTGCACAATTTGCATGAAAATGAGTCTAACTTTTCAAATCAATCTCTTTGGAAATAAGAGATGAACTTGACAAAAGAGCTAAAATCGCAATTGAATCAAATTTGAGTCTCAATCCATCCACTTTGAGAACCACTAAATTCAATGTCTAGAACAGTACTTACATTTTCAGAGAAAATAATGCAAAAAAAAAACACGGTAAATTCGCTGGTTTTTGGTGTTAGGCTATAATTTCTTATAGTAAAAACACTTTCCAGTCGATTTGCTAAAGAAATAAATGGGAAAATCAACAATTTCAGAATATTTTTCGTGTTTATGCGATCAAATTGCGGAGCTATGATTACATTTGACACCACATTACGACTTGAATTGATGCGATTGCGAAATAGCGACTCAGTGAAAACGACGCTGTTGCGAAATGTCAATTTGGTGTTACCCGCCACGTCGAAACATTGCCATCGTTGAATACCGTTCAAATTGTCCCGGACTTTGAAAACAAAATACTCAATGTTTCAAATGAGATC
>NW_022601960.1:0-15086 GCF_009176505.1 Sitodiplosis mosellana | reverse complement strand
CAATTAATATTTACCCGATTGATCGATTTCACCATTACTGTGAGTATTGTTGAACGCCATTTTCGTTGAATTGCGACTTACTCTTCGACTTGTCTCGAATATGCACAAAGTACGATACGCAAAATAGTAAATCGCGGTAAACGGAAATTGTTCTCAATTTATTTTAAGCCACAGTCGGTTTCAATGATTGCAATATAAACTTTGAATTGTTTGCGTTAGATTACGATGTAATAAAGCAAAATAAATTCACACGAAAATTTGTTTTCAAATATTTTCCAGTCCCTTACGACGCCAAGGAACAAGTGCTAAAATGAGTGAAGCCGATGTCACTTTGTATTGCATGAATGTTATTAGAAAGACACTAGACCTGTCATTCCGATTGTTCAAAATGACATTCGCATACTAATGAAGCATTATTTGGCGCGCATATTGAAAAATAAGACAGCGCGCGCGAACTGACAGCATTGAGTCATTGGATGATAATTTGGTTAAATAAATGAAAATAAATAAGGTATGAAAACCAATTGGTTTTTCCATTCCTATCCTATTCTCAAATGTATGCATTCACAATCACAATTTGTACCGAGCATAAATTCCAAAGATCATTGGTTTGTGTGTCAATGTAAACTTATCCAAACGTGATATGATTAAGCGACACACACACATACAACGACATTGTGTCAAGAAACCAATATTCTCTCTTTTCGCTTGCATATTTTCATTCTTTAGTCAGCTGTCCACATATACGGTCGTTTGTACCCAGTAAGAATATAGAACTACGCAACAAATAACAGTTGAAACAGTGAATTGAATGTAAAAAAAGTTTTAAAAAAATTGTCCAGAAAAAGTGGTTGTTGTTTGCATTGTGATACCGAAAAAATTGTTGGCGAACAGTGCACAATGGGCATCAGAGGATTGATGGGATTTATCACGAAGAACAATTCAAACATTGTCCAAGAAATTGATATTCGCAATGAAATTGCGCAATGGCGAAGGTGAGTAATGAAGCGGCTTTAAGTCAAATTCAAACCAATAAATTGATGTGATAAAATAAACCGAATTGCAGTGACCATGGCAAGGAACCTACGATCGTAATCGACGTCAGATATTTGAACACAGTTGTACGAGAGCTCGATGAAGGAAGTTTAATTTTGGGCGGGCGATTTCAAAAATACAATGAAATCGTTGAATATTTCCTGGGCGAGCTGAAGAAGTGCGGCGTAAATTTGAAATTTTTCGCAAGATTAGCTGAAGGTCGTTTCAAGCATGTGGAGCATTTTGATTCAAACATCAATGCATTCGATTGCATGAAGCGATACGGGAATTTACGCAATTTCTCAAACACCAATCGAACTGTTCGACCCAATGAAAGATTTTGGTACAATTTGTTGCGTTTATGTGCCAAATACGGTCAAGTGGAAGCTCACTTCTGGCGTCATTGGTGGCATGTTAAGGATTACATCAAAGTTCATCAACGCGATGTGTTGGCCATTATGACATCGGAAACAAGGTTTTTGACGCTTGACTTGGACTTTGAATATTGGAGCCTCACAAATGTTCAGCTTTCCACTTTGAGAATCATGAAAATTTGTCGCAAAACATTGTATGATGTGCTTGGTTTGAGCCCGATCCAAATGCAATTACTGTCAACACTGTCGAATCTTAAAAATATCGACACACCGGTGCAACACTTTTTAAACAACCTAGAAGGTGGTGCCCATTCAATTTTAAGATTGTCTACGTACATCAAGAAGCAAGAAATTAAGACAGGTGGCTTCGATTTGAAGAAGATCGCTTCTGATATCTACGGGGACAGTCTAACTACGGAATTACTTAAGAATATTGAACAAAACTTCAAAACTAATTCCGACAACAATGACTTAGTTGCAGAGGTGCAACACAAATACGAACGGCATGCCGTAAAGTTGGCCAATGAAGATGCCGAATTCGAAACGTTCTTCAAATTTTGCAGCAATGAAATTTTTTTCGCATACAAGCTCATGCTTGAATATTCGTCGATTCCCAAAGATCTGTTATACATAGATGTGCGGCAATCAGACACCGGCCCGTTCATCGATTTAATGGTTGAAGTCACTCTCAAACTATGCGGCATCGCATTCAAAGACATAGCACTTGATAAACGACCCAAAACCCGTGTTATCAAAATTCAACGAGTATTTAACGAAGAGATTGCTGAAATCGAAGAGGATATCATCTATCCCGCATGTGAGTAACACCTATGGCAATTAAACAAAAGAATGACTTTTTTTACTCCATTTTCCCATCTAAAATTTTCTGATTATTTCCAGTGGCTTTGCCAACTCTCAACGATTTGATCATCGAGGAAGATAACCAACAATTTGCCGAGCCGCGTTGGTCTCTGTTGCAATGGTTGTTGGATTTGGACGGCAAAGACATTACATCGATCAAGAAAGCATGTGATTCAAAGTACATCCGAATTGTTCTGATCACGCTGAAATTCTTGCTATCGGTAAGTTCTGAATGTTATCGCTTAAAAAGTTGCAAAATTTTCCTACCAACCAAAAACGTAACGTTCATTTTTTATGAACCCAAATAATAACTGCCATTGACTTGAAATAGCACGCCATCATTTCAACGCATGAAGCTGATATTCTCATGTTGACCGAATCAGATGGCCGCAGTAAAAATAATGTTTATGTGCCAAAAAGCTTTCGGCCGCCACCTCCGATGCCAAACTGGCGCCATCCGGAATACGTCGCTATGTCATGGGTTCAGACCGCTCATAAATACACCATTGCTTTTGACCTGGTTCGCCACTGTCTGGAACTGTGTGGCTTACGTAGAGAAACGGTGAGATTCATCAATTGAATGGTCATTTCATTACAAATTGGTTATGTTTATGTGATGTTTGGCATTTGCATTACAGGATTCCATCCAATTTGACGCTTTTGAATTTCACGCCAACATGCATCAATCGGAAAATGACAACAGACAAATCCAACGGATGATGACTCGAATGAAGAACATTCGCTTGTGGTGAATTTGAGAAAAAAATTCTGGATTTTTATGCAAATTCATACAAACCAAACAAATCGCCAAATGAATACGATTTGCAAAACATCTTTTTTTCGATGGCCTGCATTAGAACCAAAAACATTAACTCAACTTTGAATTGCATTCGACGCTATCGTTAGGATGATGAAATCATTCCAATTTTCATATATATAAACACAATTTTCATTTGAAAATAAATCGTTCATAGGTGTAAAATTCATTCATTTGTCATGTAAAATCAAAATAACATACAAATACATTGAAATACACAACAATTTGATGTAAATTGATGAGAGAAGTCATCATAAATGATACAAATTTGAGGTTATAATACAAACAATATCAATAAAACACAGTGTTGACAGAATCAGTCAATGACAGATTGATTTGCATATCGGCAACTTGCTTTTTCTTAATACCTTCGTGTTGCAGTCGCGCCATTTTAGTATACTGAGAACCATCGATGCAATCATTTTAATTCACACATAGTGAAACTGATGAAGTATTTTGTAATAATTGTCCTAAACTATAATCGAACTGTGACCAATTAGTAAACGTCTTTGTGAATCGTCCAATATTGTCCAATTTTTATACTTTTGAATAAATACTGCCGTTCAGTAGAAAATGGGAATCAAAGGTTTTGAAAAATACATCATATCAAACGTTCACAAGGGGTTCGTCGAACAAATTAACATTCGTGCTGAAATTCGAAAATGGCGAGAGTGAGTATTTTCCTTTTGGATTTTCATTTGCTATGATGAAAACGTATCAATTGATTAAATCTGAAACAACAATTATAGAGAGCATGGCAGAGACCCAACAATTATCATCGACTTGAAAGAGTTGAACCGAGTGCTCGGTGACCGAGTCAATCGACATCAAACGTTCGAAATGGCTCTGTTCAATGGTGGTCGATACCAAAAGTTTAATGAAATTTTGGAGTACTTTTTTGGCGAGATGAAAATTTCCGGTGCCAATTTGGTATTCATCGCCAGATTGGATGAAGGTAAATACAAAGATGTTAAGGCATTTAAATCGTCATCAGCGCGCCCGAACGAACGCATGTTATTCAATATGTTGCATTCGATTTGTTCGAAATTTGGTGAGGTGCATGTTTCTTATGGTTTGAAGAAGTGCGCCATAGTGGCATATGTCCACCAGCATCGAGACAACATCATGGCGTTAATCACTCGTGATACGAATTTTTTGGTGTTCAGCGATGTTTATGAACTTTGGAGCCTAAATGAAGTTGACTTTCGGTATTTGAAAATCGCAAGATTCGATCGCAACCGTATCTATCGCGATCTGAATTTGAATGCTCAACAAATGCACCTGATGTTGGCCATTAATGAACTCCAGCCAAGTACGAAACGTAAACTGGTCGGAGACAGAGATGGAAAATTGCCTGCTTTGGTTAACTACGTGAGACCATTGCAACTTCGACGTAATGGTTATGACATCAATCTGCTCACTGCCAACGCCGATCTGAATGAAGATGAGCGAAATGAGCTAGAAGTTGAAATAGCCCATATGCTGAGCGTTATCAACTACTCCGACAATTTCAATGAAGACATTTACGAGGGACTGATTCTGGACTTGGTGAACAATGACGAATCGTTCAATAGACTGTTGCAATTATTCAAAGAGAATATTTACTTTGCATACAAATTGATGAACGAAACGTCCACTGTTCAAAAAGATTTGCTACTCATTGATATTTGTCGCCCGGATGCAATGCCATTCATTGACTTGGTAATCAATGTGACGATGCGGATGTGTGGCGTCATTTTCATGGATGTCGAAGAAGATAAACAACCAAAAACTCGATCGGTTAAATTCCAACGGGTTCGTGGTGAACCAGCTGTTCAATCGGAAATGGAAATCATTTATCCACCGAGTAAGTAGCATTTGGAACTGAACGACATTTTTGTGAACCAAAAAATTATTTTCTTTTGACTTTTTCCTCTAAAAAATGTATCACTGGCTTTGTTATCAAATCTCTCATTATTTCGATTCAATTCAAATTTTCACAGTGCAAATGACAAGTTTGATCGAACTCATTGTGGAAGAGGACTGTAAATCAGTCGATTGGTGTCGTTGGTATCTTCTGCGTTGGTTGCTCGACGTGCCCAAAGCACCAATAACCAAGATAGAAACGTCACAATCTTCAAAATACATGCGAATTGCCACATTGACGCTGGATTTCCTGAAACATGTAAGCCAATTGTTTTTCTTCAAAAAAAAGCGTCAAACACGATATGTGTCGATCGATAAATGTCGATTCTCAAGTGATTTTCAAGATGATTTTCAATGAAATTCTGTTTTCTTTTTCAACAAAATAGCATGGAATAATAAGAGGCCGTGAAGCAAACGCTATTCTGGAAGTCGAATCGAGTGTCCAAAGTGCGACGAATCCACGGACCAGCCGCACGCCACCACCGAAACCGCAGTGGAAATGGGACGATGCAGATGCTTCATGGGTTCAAATAGCACACAAATACACCATCACCTTCGAGCTCATTTGCCACTGTCTCGAAGTTTGCGGCCTACGAAATGAAACGGTAAAATTCACCAAATTACCTTGAATTGCAATGTACTCATGCATGTGGAAAATGCGTTTCTTTCAGGCCCTCATTCAGTTCGATGCATATGAGCTATATGCACGCCGTGCATAGTACGGAAAATGACACAACACCATGGTGAGGCGATTTAAAAACGATCGTGGATCGATTGCAGGACTTATTTTCATTAAATAACCAATTTTCAAGTCGAAAATGTCGCTGCTTAGATTAAGTAATTAAAGATAATGATTAAGACGAAAAGATAAAGAAAACTCAGAAGATTAGAATCTCAAAACATTCATTACATTCAAAGTCCACCCAAATTTGATTTTAGACTATCATAGACAATGATACTTTTAGTAAATTTGGTTAGGTAATATGACTAATATTACTTTCAAGAAACAAAACTTGTTTTTGCTCAAGAGAGAAAAAAAAAACAAAGATCCAATGTAAACAATGTAATGATTTAATGCAAACAAACAGTGTTTGTTAGCTCTGTCATTTTTAGGTTTTTGTGTCACATACAGAAAATATTGACCACAGCAGAATTATTTTTCTTATAATAACATTGCTTCTGGAGGCTCAAGTAAACATGCATAGATATAGACAGACACCCACTAGTACACACATAATATTCATTTCAGTTGGAAATCTGTAATTTATAACATTGATCGATTAATTCTATTTTGAAAAATCCTAACCGAAAAATCATATTCTTTCTATGCGATATTTTGTTGCTATTGTGCTGCCACCAATGGGATTTATTTGTAACAAATCATTCGTCATTCAATCACACCAACCTACTGCAACACTTTCAAACATTGGCCGTGCTGTTGTTGATCGCACTGAGTCACGATTCTGCGATTTAGTCGCACATACACACATAAACATATTTCACATTGTGAGTCTTACTCAACATCTTCGTTCTTTTCTCAACGGGACTCTTACACGAATCGACATGCTCTTTCAAACTGACTATTTCGCAATAACAGATTTTGAATAAACTTTGCAGCAAAGAATATATATTTTCTTGAAACTGATTAGCTTTCATTTGTTTTGTACCAATCGTGAATCGTATCATAAATATACATTTTTATGTCCAATTAAAATAAGTGCAAATAAAATGGGGAACATTCATTGTTTGGAAAAGTTTTGCATTTCAAACAACGCAATTGCTGAAGAGATTGATATTCGTGATGAAATCGCAAAATGGCTACGGTAAGTAATTCTAATGTTGAATTTTGGATTTTTTTCTTTTTTGAAATACTAAAGCCTTAAAAATATGACCACAGTGAACATGGTGAAAATCCAACGATTATAATCGATGTGAAAGAGTTGAATCGAGTGCTTTCGAATCAACAATTGCTTCACTCATTTGCCAGTGTGTTGAATCTGGGCGGCCAATTCTGGAAATTCAATGAAATATTGGAATATTTCTTTGGTGAGATGAAAAAGGCCGGCGCAAATTTGGTGTTCATTGCACGATTGAAAGAAAGCCAATTCCAAGATATCAACAAATGCGAATCATTACATTTGAATCCAAGCGAACGCTTACTCTACAACTTGATGCAAATCTGCTCGAAATATGGTCAATTGTCGGTGAATTATGGCCTGGGTAAGAGTCAATTATCAAGTAGTCTTTATCAAATTCAATATGTTTTCATTACCGCTCATCTGTTCTTTCGTGGTTTTCCTTTCAGGTGAGAGTTCAATTTTGGCTTATGCAAGACAGCATCGCGACCAGGTCATGGCATTGATTACACGCAACGCACAATTTTTGGTGTATGACATTGATTTCTCATATTGGTGCCTCGCCAATGTCAACTTCTACGATCTCAAAATTCTGGACATCTCGCCGAAACAGATGCTACGAACCATCGCATTGAACTCAAAACAAATGCAACTCGTATTCATACTATCCGAGCTCAAAACGAATATTAAGTTGAATCTGGTTGGAAAACAATGCCATAAACAAAGCCGTATGATGGACTTTGTGAAGTCATTGAAATATGGTGAAAATGGATTCGATCTAGATCAATTGGCACATAAGTTGAACAAAAAAGAACGTGATGATCTGGAAGATAAGCTGAACCGTGTATTTGCCGTAAACGAATACGCTGGCAATTGGAATGAAGACATTTACGAGGGACTGATTTTGGATTTGGCAAACAATGATGAATCGTTCAATTTGGTGTTGCAATTCTGCAAAGAAAACATTTATTTTGCATACAAGTTGATCAATGAAAAAGATTCGACGCAAAAAGATCTGCTGTGCATCGAAGAGCGACGAGAAGAGGACGCGATTTTTCGTAGCCTAATGGTAACCATAATGCTGAAAATGTGTGGAATCCTATTCAAAGATGTTGATCCAAAGAAACGTCCAACAATTCGCACCAATCGGAATTTTGGTGACATTTATGTCACATCTGCAAATGATATCATTTATCCAACAAGTGAGAATTTTCCATCGCATTCAAACGTTCATATAGAAAATTGCTGGTTTTTATTTGATTTTCCTTATTATTTTCCATCTATTTGTTGCAGTGCCATTGCCAAGTCTCAAAGAACTGTTGGTTGAAGAAGATAACATGCGGTTCGACAATTCACGCTGGTCTCTTTTCAAGTGGCTGATTGGCTTGAACGAAGAATCAATTTCGGACATCAGATCTTCGAATGACTCCAAGTTCATTCGCATTGTTTCATTGACGCTGACATTTTTGCAATTGGTAAGATGAACATATTCCATTCTGTTATCACAATCGCAATAACAGCAATTTAAATGTGTTTCTATCGACTTTACAGCATAAGATCATCTCGGCTCATGAAGCGAATACCATTCAACAAATGGAAATGGAACGAAACATTAAAACTGAACTTGATCTACCAAGAGGAACATCGCCACCTTCAAAGCTGAATCAACGTATCCCTAACATTAACGGTGCATGGGTTCAAACGGCACACAAATACACAATTGCCTACGAGATGATTTGCCATTGTCTTGAAGTGTCCGGCTTAAGAAAAGAAACGGTAAGATTTGAATAAATATTCAACAATTTCGCAATGTTAAAAAGAAGCATATTTTTCAGGCACCGATTTTGTTTGATGCACCCGAATTCAATGCACGCATGCAACGAATGGAATGTGACTCGAAGCCGCACAAGATGCTAAAGATGGAAAACTTCTGACTATGATGGCCGTGGCATATCAATTACTTTATTCAACAAACATTTAATCTTTAAGCTAATTTTTTTTACACAATGTCTCGATAAAAAAGACAAAAAAGACATTATTTCTCTTCATTTTATAGAATTGAGTAAATTACGAGCTGATATTTTTTATATTACAATCTATATTTTGACTTGATTTTGTGTTAACAAGTTCATTCAAGAAAAATGAATAACATTTTTACATTTAAAA
Organism: Sitodiplosis mosellana; assembly: GCF_009176505.1. Classification (NCBI taxonomy): domain Eukaryota; kingdom Metazoa; phylum Arthropoda; class Insecta; order Diptera; family Cecidomyiidae; genus Sitodiplosis; species Sitodiplosis mosellana. The sequence goes on along the minus strand of NW_022601960.1, from coordinate 6,072 downwards.
TGTAGTTCGTGTGAATGCGATCATATTGAGAAAATTCAAATAAAGCGCCATTCCGATCAAATCATATCTTTTCATTCATTTACCTTCAGTGTCACATTGAAACCAATACAGAGACATTCCATAAGGTAGTAAAAAAGCCAATGTTTGTATTCAAGCGATGTTTTTCGGTTGCTTTGCAGAACACTAGTTGCACACATTTGCCACACACACTGCGATATATTCTGTTGCTCTTGTGCTTCCACCACCGTATCAATTTGTGACAAATCAATCGTCACTCAGTCACATCAAGCTACTGCCACACTTTCAAACATTGGCTGTGCTGTTGTCAATCATTCTGATTTACTGCGACGTAATTACACATACACACACAAACCTTTTTCACACTGTGAGTCCTACTTAACGTCTTCGATCTTTTCTCAACGAGACTATCACACAAATGGGCGTGCTCAACCGATTATTTTCCAATAACAAAGGCTAAATATAAATTTTCTTCAAATAATCAGCTTTTCAGCCAATCGTATCGTAAAAGTCTACGTTTACACAGAAAAAATGGGAATTTCGGGCTTGGAAAAGTTTTGCATTTCAAACAAAGCCATCGCTCAAAAGATTGATATTCGTGACGAGATTGCAAAATGGCGACGGTGAGTTATTCAAAACAAATTGTTGAGCATTTTCCCAATATTAATGTTCAAAAACAATATCACAGTGAACATGGCGACGATCCAATGATTATAATTGATGTGAAAGAGTTGGTTAGAGTTCTTGGAGATAGATGTTCCGATCATTCATTTGCACGGGGATTACGTCTTGGCGGCCAATTCCGGAAATTCAATGAAATTTTGGAATACTTCTTCGACGAGATGAAAAAGGCCGGCGCAAATTTGTTGTTCGTCGCACGATTGAATGAGGGTCGATACAGAGATTTTCCCAACCGATGGGAATCATCGACTTTGTATCCCAACGAGCGCTTGCTGTACAACTTGATGCAAGTCTGCTCGAAATACGGTCAGGTGTCGGTGTATTATCGGCTGGGTAAGCGTTCGATTTTGTCATATGCACGAGAACATCGCAACAACGTCATGGCATTGATTACACGTAACGCACCATTTTTGGTCTATGACATTGATTTTTCGTTGTGGTGCCTCTGCAACGTTGATTTCTTCGAACTGAAAATTGTGAAAATCTGCCCCAAACAAATGTTGCAAGCCATTGCATTGAACTCAAAGCAAATGCAACTCGTTCGGGCCATTTGCAAGCTTGATAAGAGCGTAAAGTTTCGACTTCTGGGAAAACAATGTAGCAAACTGGCTTTTTTGGTGGAGCGCGTGAAACCATTGGAATTTGGTAAAAATGGATTTGATTTGAATGGATTTCCTGGATCCAACGATTTGACCGAAGAACAACGCGATGAGTTTGAAGAAAAACTGAATCGTGTATTTGCTGTGAACGACTACGCTGCCGATTGGAATGACGACATTTACGACGGATTGATTTTGGATTTGGTGAATAATGACGATTCGTTCAATTTGGTGTTACAATTCTGCAAGACGAATCTTTACTTTGCATACAAATTGATGAACGAAAAGCTCACCATTCAAAAAGACCTTTTATTTATCGACATTCGTCGACCGGATGCATTGCCTTTCATCGACTTGGTGATAAGCGTGACAATGAAGCTGTGCGGAATCATTTTCAAGGACGTTGAGCCAGACAAACAGCCGAAGACTCGAACCGTGAAACTGAAGCGAATTTTCGGGGAAGAAGCCGTTGAATACGAAGTGGATATCGACTATCCAACGAGTAAGTATTTGTCTTGTCGTTGGGTTTTTTGATAAAAAAAATTTACATCTAAAGATAGAAAATTTGAAAATTCCTTGTTTCCATCATTTTAATTGATTGGAATTCATTCATAGTGGTATTGCCGAGCCTCAAAGAACTGCTCATTGAAGAGGAAGACAAATCGTTTGATCTGTCCCGTTTGTCACTCTTGATGTGGCTGTTGGATTTAAGCGAAGAGACGATGTCGAAGATCAATAGCTCAAAGAAGCAAATGCGAATCGTTCTGTTGACATTGAACCTGTTGCTAACAGTGAGTTGTCTGTTTTCATAGAATGATTCGAATCGTTTCGCGATTAGAACTATTTTCCTCAAATTGTCCCACTAACTCAAGTTTGTTTTTGGAAATAGCATCGAATCATCACCACCCATGAAGCCGATATTCTTCTATTGACGGAATTTGATGGTCACAGCAAAGGAAATGTTTACGTTCCGAAAAGCTTCCGGCCACCACCATCGAAGCCAAACTGGCGTTATTCGGGTCACGTCGATATTTCATGGATTCAAACGGTACACAAGTATACGATTACCTACGAGCTTGTGTGTCATTGCCTTGAATTGTGCGGGCTACGTAAGAAAACGGTATGATTGCAGGATATACATCCATCCTAAGTTTAAATCACTTGTTTGAAAATGCTTTCCAATTCGAACGCCATTGATTTGAAAATGTTTTTCTACAGGATCTCATCGAGATGGACGCGGGCAAATTCCATGACAATATGAACCAAGTCAAAGATGGAAACAATAACGAACAATTCGAACGTATGATGGCACTAATCAAGGACATTCGCTTATGGTGAATAAAATTCACTCAAATGTTCTTCGCATGTTGTACTCACAGCTCCAGCCGAACCATTTTTATACAAAAACTCATTCAATTTTTCCGCATTACTGATTATTATGTTATGACACATACAAAATATATGTGTAGAATTTTATAACACAAAATATAAATGTTGAGCAAGACCATAGGCAATTTTCAATAAAGTATAAATAATAGTTCGCATGTGAACACTAAATGAGGTCGTTGTTTAAATGATTAACCATTAAATGGATTTGTTTATCTAGGTCTGTAGTATGCATTGAAGCACTTGCATGCCTACAAAGCTCAACCAAACAGCAAATTATGATGTCATCTAAATCTCTCGTTTTGAGATTGAATCAAATTTCGACTCAATTTCTTTACTCCGAGATCAGCTGTGCTAAAACACTCTTGTCCAATGTATCAAGACCAGATCACGAATTTCTATTTATTGCTATTTCGTAGAATGTATCGCGTGCCTCAATTCTGATCAGATATTTTGAATGTAATTTAAAAGTTGCACATGTTCAGATTTTTATCATAAAATAATTCAACAAGAAGTTGGGAAAGGACAGTGGTTGCAATTTGAATGCAATATTTTTTGGAATCTTTATTGACTAATTGTTATGAGTATAAGAAGAGTTATTGTAATTTGGGTTAATGTAGTGAAATAGATCGCTTAAGAGTTAAGTTTCAAATGAAAAACTAAATTGCTTTCAATTCTAGGGGCGAGACACGAATTCTATTAGAGTCTAGTTACATTCAATTTCATATATTTTTTGCTTTATGTCCTCTAATTTTTCTAGTTTTGGTGCAAAAGTGTTAATATTGTGCTATTATTTCTAGTAAAATCGCTTGCAGAGCGTATTACACTGTGAATACAATGCTTATGGAAGACCTAACGGGACTATTTTGTAAACAATAAACAATACGTCCATAAGCGTTAACATTGGCAAACCAAACTCACTAATTTCTCCTATTTTTCCTATTATCGTTGAATAATGTTCTAATTTTACTCATTTAAGTTTCGTGTCTCCCCCCCTAGTTTCAATTGCATTCAATATGTCGCCGTTTTCTCTCTGACTGAAGAGGATGTTCCAATTTGGGTCTTTTCGGATTGCGTGGACACTCGAAGTAAGTACAGATGAAATTCTAGAAAAATGTCAAACAGGATGAGAAACAGTTAGAATCATTATCATCTAGCTCGGTGGATGTTTTGAAAAAAAATCAAAACAAAACCATACATACAATGTCACTTTGTGTTCCAGTTATTTTGATGAAAATCGCCGGGCGTGGTGCAAAGTCAAAGTCTTGCCATCCGGTCAGGTATTCATTTCTTTTATCAACGGTCATTGTCCAAGTCTCTTTGTCCATAGATGTCTCGATCAAGAACAAATACTTTTTTGAATGATTCATGCTGTTTCCAAGCAGCATTCGCAATGAACCAATGTAGTAGGGCTGGTTGAATTGTAATAAAATGTATCGATCTTTCTCGTGGCATGTGAATTCATCGGGATTCAAGTTCAATATGTTGACTCCGCCACCTCCTTCTACATTAGCACCATGTTCAACTTTAGCAACGTTTGCCGTTGGTTTTATAACGCCATCAACCAATTCTGGGAAGTTAGTTGTTTTATGGATTGCTTGCAATCCAACAACTTCAAACGAATAATAGCCATGATATGATGCACGTCCATCTCCTCCTCTTGCATACCCGTATCGAACCAAACGAGTAGCTCGTGTTCCGATCAATTTAATGAATCGAATTGGGCGTGATTGAAAATATAAATATTGCCAAGATCTATAGTTGTGGTTGCTGTGATCAAACAATCGTATGTACTCTTTTCCATCAGCGGATACGTCAACGTAATATGAATACGAACGATCGCCCATTAATAACATTTTTATATAATTTATGAATGTAACTTTTCCGAGGTCTACAGTTATAGAATTACTTATTGGTTTGGATAAGCCGGAATCATGATACTTCTGGCTGTCAGTTATTGCATGATATGTGGAACCTAAATAATCTAAAAAAAAGAAAAATCGGGTATTTCAATACCTTTGTGTTGAACATGCGAATAACAAAATCTACTCATATTACCTGAACCAAAATTTAAATTGCCTCTAAATATACCGCTTAAAATTGCCGATGGATTCTCACCGGAAACAATTTTTGCGCCGTGTTCGGCAGTTGCAATATTTTCTTCGACATCTTTTTGCGTGTCTTTAAAAGTAAACAAAAATAAATTACGCTCAAGTTTAAAACACACACTATAAAAAACTATGATTTAAAACTATTGACAGATGCCAATGCTGATATAGGTTAATAGGCATATTTCAATAAATCAAATCGAATCGTTAATCAATTGCTATTGATATTTCCACCATTCTACTGATAAATGTTAATTAGCAGGCAAATAATTAACATTTCTAATAATTTTTAAGTTTTTGTAGTGCAATAACAAATATTCTTACTTAGACTATGGTATTGGGTACGGCCTGCTGTGCCACTTGATGCCCGATTATCTTTCATCACATGCCAAAGTTGAGCTGGATCCAAAATATTGCTTGGCTCAACAATATTCATATAATCATCCATGCTCAGTTCTGACCAGCGAACTGTTGAAAGCGCTTGCTAGATTTTCACAAGAAAGTAATTTAACTATTTTCATAATATCGATCAATCAATATGAGCATACTTTGACGTCAGCATCTGAGTTGTGTGCTAACCAATTGCACACCGCTTTGAAAATATCGATCTCGAGTGCGTAGAATGAATCGCGTTTCAGCAAAGTGCACAAGGAAGTGAGTGATAACGCCAGGAAACTGTCGCAGCCAAGCAATTCCATGGAATGACTATCCATGAACTTCATGCACGCTGTTTGTAAATCTTTGATGGAATATAAATGCGCTGCATTGAGTATCGATCCGCAATTGTCCAATGTCAGATTGGCCGTCAAGTAATCCAAAATGATCTTCTTCATCGATGCACTGAAGTCATATTGCTCAGCCAGATCATAAACTTCGATAATTTGATGGCTCTCTAAGGCGGCCAGCGATAGACAACCGGTGTACATGTATTTCAAGATCGCTTTGAAGGCGTTCACCGGAACTTCCAATTCGACTTCTGCTTGGGCTGACTCAGCGAATGCACCACCAAACAATGAACGAAAATATGAACTTCGGAGCGACAAGATCGTCTTGTGCGCCGGGATCTTCTCGTTTTCGACAACGAAGGTCACATCTGCATGTTCATCGTTCATGCAAATATCACTTAAGAGTTGCAAAATTTCATCTGTTTGCCGTAAAAATGGAGAATGAACAGAAAATCTCGGAATAGAAATTAGTTTCAACGAGAAATTTTGGTTTTCGAATTTTCCATTTCAATTAATATTTACCCGATTGATCGATTTCACCATTACTGTGAGTAT
>NW_022601959.1:0-1471 GCF_009176505.1 Sitodiplosis mosellana | reverse complement strand
AAAAAAAAAACACAGAACGATGAAAAGCAAAGAATCAAATATCCTTTTGCCAACTCATTCAATTTCTACCGAATTTCACACACATAGTAAATACAATGCAGTCGCTCTTCTTTGTAAATGGAATTGGAACGCAGCAGCTTGGATGGAAAATCAGGAATCAGAAGATAAAGAAGAAAAAAAAAGAGAAAAAAAGACTTATTGTTATCGTGTTGTAACATATCTTTGTGTTTGTGTGTGATATATTGGCGCAATCCATACCGATTACGCATATTATTTACAAATTCACACCGAAAATCACTGCCGAACATCGTACACCTATATCATCGCACCGAACAGCGATACATAAAACCATTGTGTTTGCGTATTTGGTGGCGATAATGTAGATTATATTATTTGTGAGTTTGAATTGTGTGTTTGATGTTCGGATTTTAGTGTTGAGATTTTGTGAACGAAGACTGGGTTTCGATTGCAATGGCAGAGTAAAGCATCGACGAGTGTAGCCGAGTGGAGAACGGCAAAGTAAAGCATAGCATACCATACCATTGCATTAGCCAAGCGTAAAGAATGTGAGAACGGGAAAAAAAATCAAGCAAAAAAAGGCGTTCGATTGAACGATTGAAAAATCAGGGCAAACGAAGAACCCAGTTAGAAAAGTAAATTGAATGTAAAGTTTGCATCGTACACACACAAACATGCCCGAACAAATACACATATGTCTGCTACGGCAAACAAACGAAAAAGTGTCACTTTTTTGTCGGGTATTTACATTGTTCGTGCATGTTTGTGTGTGTACGATGCAAACTTTACATTCAATTTACTTTTCTAACTGGGTTCTTCGTTTGCCCTGATTTTTCAATCGTTCAATCGAACGCCTTTTTTTGCTTGATTTTTTTTCCCGTTCTCACATTCTTTACGCTTGGCTAATGCAATGGTATGGTATGCTATGCTTTACTTTGCCGTTCTCCACTCGGCTACACTCGTCGATGCTTTACTCTGCCATTGCAATCGAAACCCAGTCTTCGTTCACAAAATCTCAACACACAAATCCGAACATCAAACACACAATTCAAACTCACAAATAATATAATCTACATTATCGCCACCAAATACGCAAACACAATGGTTTTATGTATCGCTGTTCGGTGCGATGATATAGGTGTACGATGTTCGGCAGTGATTTTCGGTGTGAATTTGTAAATAATATGCGTAATCGGTATGGATTGCGCCAATATATCACACACAAACACAAAGATATGTTACAACACGATAACAATAAGTCTTTTTTTCTCTTTTTTTTTCTTCTTTATCTTCTGATTCCTGATTTTCCATCCAAGCTGCTGCGTTCCAATTCCATTTACAAAGAAGAGCGACTGCATTGTATTTACTATGTGTGTGAAATTCGGTAGAAATTGAATGAGTTGGCAAAAGGATATTTGATTCTTTGCTTTTCATCGTTCTGTGTTTTTTTTTT
>NW_022601958.1:0-1159 GCF_009176505.1 Sitodiplosis mosellana | reverse complement strand
TAAATAGAGTAAATTGAATTGGTCGCATGCATTAAGTCGTACATGGTTGTTGTGCAACTGTGTTTCAATGTTTGATACATCCAAATCGTTTTCACTCAAATCACATGAATAATTTACACTTTCATGCATTTGGCTTTTGGGTAGAAATGTCATCAAAGTCAATTCACGAAAATTAAAAATGCATGGCACGGACTCTCACAAATACCTTCAATTCAATTAATGTGATGGGCGACGGACAAAAAAAACGAACGAACACAAAATGGGATTCATATTTAATACTTGTGAAATCCTATTCATTATGCACTTGCCGGGAAAAATTATACGATTTAATGGATTCGACACGACTCCGTGTGGTGCACTCGCGCGCTCTCTCTCCCATACTGAAGAACTACCGCCGCGGCCAATGTAGAAAGTAGACATCGTCGTTATTTTATTCCTCCATTCATCACGTACATTTAATGAATTCTTTTTGTCTGTTTGTACTTCATTCCGCTTTGAGACAAGTCGAACGAGCGAACGAATGAACGGAAGATGAATAGTGAGGAAAAAAACCATACGCACAAATTGTCACTTAAGACAAAAATAATTGGAAATAAAGCAAACGAGAATTGAGAAATTAAAGGAATTGAGAAATGTGAATGAGTTAAAGTGCAATCTTCTTTTCAGTTGGCGCGCCTCGTTTTCTACTGTGTGTGTGTGTCTTGTCTATTTTTTTTCGTTCTTTTCTTTTGTTTCACCCAGAGAAAATTATTTATATCCTGTCACGCATCTCGTTGTGTGTGTGTCTTGAATAGTATGCGTTTCGTTACTCTCTTCGGTTGTTTTTTCCCCTTTTTACAGCTATTAGTCAGACGTAGGGTCGATGTCAAATCGGGCCGTCACACACACACATTCACAAGCCCTCCACTTATTTTTCGCCAAACCGATACCACGAACACCATATATCTTGGTTTATTTGCACAAAGCTCTCGCTCAGCTCAGCTCAAGCATTAATTTTATCAATATCCCTCCATCACAAATGCCGCTAGACACACAAAGCCTTCTAATTCAATCATGAAATAGTAGCGCGCAAACACAATTTGAATGGTAGTTGTTTTTTGTTCGCTCACTTCTTTGCAATGTCTTCAGTGTGGGGAGAAGAAACAATTTAACGCAACCA
>NW_022601957.1:0-1075 GCF_009176505.1 Sitodiplosis mosellana | reverse complement strand
TGGTTGCGTTAAATTGTTTCTTCTCCCCACACTGAAGACATTGCAAAGAAGTGAGCGAACAAAAAACAACTACCATTCAAATTGTGTTTGCGCGCTACTATTTCATGATTGAATTAGAAGGCTTTGTGTGTCTAGCGGCATTTGTGATGGAGGGATATTGATAAAATTAATGCTTGAGCTGAGCTGAGCGAGAGCTTTGTGCAAATAAACCAAGATATATGGTGTTCGTGGTATCGGTTTGGCGAAAAATAAGTGGAGGGCTTGTGAATGTGTGTGTGTGACGGCCCGATTTGACATCGACCCTACGTCTGACTAATAGCTGTAAAAAGGGGAAAAAACAACCGAAGAGAGTAACGAAACGCATACTATTCAAGACACACACACAACGAGATGCGTGACAGGATATAAATAATTTTCTCTGGGTGAAACAAAAGAAAAGAACGAAAAAAAATAGACAAGACACACACACACAGTAGAAAACGAGGCGCGCCAACTGAAAAGAAGATTGCACTTTAACTCATTCACATTTCTCAATTCCTTTAATTTCTCAATTCTCGTTTGCTTTATTTCCAATTATTTTTGTCTTAAGTGACAATTTGTGCGTATGGTTTTTTTCCTCACTATTCATCTTCCGTTCATTCGTTCGCTCGTTCGACTTGTCTCAAAGCGGAATGAAGTACAAACAGACAAAAAGAATTCATTAAATGTACGTGATGAATGGAGGAATAAAATAACGACGATGTCTACTTTCTACATTGGCCGCGGCGGTAGTTCTTCAGTATGGGAGAGAGAGCGCGCGAGTGCACCACACGGAGTCGTGTCGAATCCATTAAATCGTATAATTTTTCCCGGCAAGTGCATAATGAATAGGATTTCACAAGTATTAAATATGAATCCCATTTTGTGTTCGTTCGTTTTTTTTGTCCGTCGCCCATCACATTAATTGAATTGAAGGTATTTGTGAGAGTCCGTGCCATGCATTTTTAATTTTCGTGAATTGACTTTGATGACATTTCTACCCAAAAGCCAAATGCATGAAAGTGTAAATTATTCATGTGATTTGAGTGAAAACGAT
>NW_022601956.1:0-3332 GCF_009176505.1 Sitodiplosis mosellana | reverse complement strand
CATTGCAAAAGACCAGAGAGCATTTTACTTTGAATCGTATCTTATTGCTGCCTCATTTCCTTTTTCACTTATATGTGATGCACACACACACATAGTACACATTTCGTTCACATTGATGGATGTTATCGCGAACTTTTTTTTCTTGTTTCTGCCTATTTTCATGTGTGCGGGTGTGTGTGTGTAACGGCACGGATTCAGCTATACACTGCATTTAGTTCGACACATTCATTATATTTTTACCAGTAATTGGGATTTAGTTAAACGTTCGGATCCTTTTCGGTTTACTTTTTGCGAATGGAGAAACACCAGAATGAATGGGGTGGTAACGCCTTAAAACCAATTCCGACGAATACACAATGCTTATCACTGCGTCGTATCGCATTAATGAATTGATTTCCCCAAGCTGTACTAAATAGTGCAGAACAAGTTTTTGTATCGAAACATAGTTTTGACTTACATTGTTAGACACACACATATGCCATATCAGATCGAACATCACCGCGTAATATATTGTTAGTTTTACAGACAATGGCGCAAAACATCGACCGTTCTAATGGTATTTGAATTTGTTGAATTTTCGATAACGCCATTTTGTCAGCAGTTTTTAAAGTTCTGGGTCGGTTTTTTTTTTCGTTCGCGACGTTCGATATAAATCATATTCGTTGCATTTCTTTCGTGGAAATTTGTTTGAAGTATTGATTTTTCGATTGTTTTCTTCTTCTTGGCCCTTTTCGAGCTGTAGAAAACTTGAATCGTTTTGAAGAGTCATTATAGAGAAACAGTGGAAGTAGATGCAATCAAATGTAAAATCATTTGAATTTTTATCGAAATAATGATTGTTGTTAGACAAATTCCACCTCCGGAAACATTTTGATACGGTCAGAGTGCTTGCTCTGCACTTTCGTACCCTGCAGCCGAAATCGGTTCACTTTGATCAGCAAGATGTGTAGTGTCATTAGTTTTACACTTAACCGTTTCAAGAATCCCATAGATTTTCTCTGGCGAAATCCTTCCCTCTTCACACCGGCATCCTGTAACAGGTTATAAAACACACGAACCGAGATGCTGTTCAAGCGAATTAAAAACCCAGTAAAATGTTGAACATAAATTTTCCGTCTAAATGACGAAAACAATTCACCGGGCGAAAACGATGATAAAGCAGAAGAAATGGCTGACATGTTAAATGTAATGGGTTCTTAATGCATTCGAATGGGTCGAAACGTCGTTGAATTTACAGCTACACTGCCAACAACAAAGGTAATTCCAAGATAAACAAAACACTTATCCGGCAAAGGCGAACGAACATACACAGAGATATGCGAAAGGGGGAAGAAGCGAGATGCAAGCTGGCTTAGTGCATTCAAACTAACGGTAGCAACGAATGAATGAAACCATCTTATACTTTCGTGTCACGAATGGCTTGGCCTGTGAGTGAGTGAGTTAGTGTGCGTTCATGTGTTTGTGTATGTCGATTTACTTTGCGATGGCAATGATGGCACGTGCTTGTAATACCTTGAAAAGATTTACTGTTTTTGATGTTCCCGAAAGGCAGAATGAGCAAAGGCGGAAAAGTACACATACACACACACACACACCTATACATACAAAACCAAATCATATTTACCGGGCGAAAAATGTTCATGTTCATCTTCGCCTCTTTGAACAACATTGCAACACGGCCTGATACAGCTATTACATTTTTCGCCCGGTAAATATGATTTGGTTTTGTATGTATAGGTGTGTGTGTGTGTGTATGTGTACTTTTCCGCCTTTGCTCATTCTGCCTTTCGGGAACATCAAAAACAGTAAATCTTTTCAAGGTATTACAAGCACGTGCCATCATTGCCATCGCAAAGTAAATCGACATACACAAACACATGAACGCACACTAACTCACTCACTCACAGGCCAAGCCATTCGTGACACGAAAGTATAAGATGGTTTCATTCATTCGTTGCTACCGTTAGTTTGAATGCACTAAGCCAGCTTGCATCTCGCTTCTTCCCCCTTTCGCATATCTCTGTGTATGTTCGTTCGCCTTTGCCGGATAAGTGTTTTGTTTATCTTGGAATTACCTTTGTTGTTGGCAGTGTAGCTGTAAATTCAACGACGTTTCGACCCATTCGAATGCATTAAGAACCCATTACATTTAACATGTCAGCCATTTCTTCTGCTTTATCATCGTTTTCGCCCGGTGAATTGTTTTCGTCATTTAGACGGAAAATTTATGTTCAACATTTTACTGGGTTTTTAATTCGCTTGAACAGCATCTCGGTTCGTGTGTTTTATAACCTGTTACAGGATGCCGGTGTGAAGAGGGAAGGATTTCGCCAGAGAAAATCTATGGGATTCTTGAAACGGTTAAGTGTAAAACTAATGACACTACACATCTTGCTGATCAAAGTGAACCGATTTCGGCTGCAGGGTACGAAAGTGCAGAGCAAGCACTCTGACCGTATCAAAATGTTTCCGGAGGTGGAATTTGTCTAACAACAATCATTATTTCGATAAAAATTCAAATGATTTTACATTTGATTGCATCTACTTCCACTGTTTCTCTATAATGACTCTTCAAAACGATTCAAGTTTTCTACAGCTCGAAAAGGGCCAAGAAGAAGAAAACAATCGAAAAATCAATACTTCAAACAAATTTCCACGAAAGAAATGCAACGAATATGATTTATATCGAACGTCGCGAACGAAAAAAAAAACCGACCCAGAACTTTAAAAACTGCTGACAAAATGGCGTTATCGAAAATTCAACAAATTCAAATACCATTAGAACGGTCGATGTTTTGCGCCATTGTCTGTAAAACTAACAATATATTACGCGGTGATGTTCGATCTGATATGGCATATGTGTGTGTCTAACAATGTAAGTCAAAACTATGTTTCGATACAAAAACTTGTTCTGCACTATTTAGTACAGCTTGGGGAAATCAATTCATTAATGCGATACGACGCAGTGATAAGCATTGTGTATTCGTCGGAATTGGTTTTAAGGCGTTACCACCCCATTCATTCTGGTGTTTCTCCATTCACAAAAAGTAAACCGAAAAGGATCCGAACGTTTAACTAAATCCCAATTACTGGTAAAAATATAATGAATGTGTCGAACTAAATGCAGTGTATAGCTGAATCCGTGCCGTTACACACACACACCCGCACACATGAAAATAGGCAGAAACAAGAAAAAAAAGTTCGCGATAACATCCATCAATGTGAACGAAATGTGTACTATGTGTGTGTGTGCATCACATATAAGTGAAAAAGGAAATGAGGCAGCAATAAGATACGATTCAAAGTAAAATGCTCTCTGGTCTTTTGCAATG
>NW_022601955.1:0-1159 GCF_009176505.1 Sitodiplosis mosellana | reverse complement strand
TAAATAGAGTAAATTGAATTGGTCGCATGCATTAAGTCGTACATGGTTGTTGTGCAACTGTGTTTCAATGTTTGATACATCCAAATCGTTTTCACTCAAATCACATGAATAATTTACACTTTCATGCATTTGGCTTTTGGGTAGAAATGTCATCAAAGTCAATTCACGAAAATTAAAAATGCATGGCACGGACTCTCACAAATACCTTCAATTCAATTAATGTGATGGGCGACGGACAAAAAAAACGAACGAACACAAAATGGGATTCATATTTAATACTTGTGAAATCCTATTCATTATGCACTTGCCGGGAAAAATTATACGATTTAATGGATTCGACACGACTCCGTGTGGTGCACTCGCGCGCTCTCTCTCCCATACTGAAGAACTACCGCCGCGGCCAATGTAGAAAGTAGACATCGTCGTTATTTTATTCCTCCATTCATCACGTACATTTAATGAATTCTTTTTGTCTGTTTGTACTTCATTCCGCTTTGAGACAAGTCGAACGAGCGAACGAATGAACGGAAGATGAATAGTGAGGAAAAAAACCATACGCACAAATTGTCACTTAAGACAAAAATAATTGGAAATAAAGCAAACGAGAATTGAGAAATTAAAGGAATTGAGAAATGTGAATGAGTTAAAGTGCAATCTTCTTTTCAGTTGGCGCGCCTCGTTTTCTACTGTGTGTGTGTGTCTTGTCTATTTTTTTTCGTTCTTTTCTTTTGTTTCACCCAGAGAAAATTATTTATATCCTGTCACGCATCTCGTTGTGTGTGTGTCTTGAATAGTATGCGTTTCGTTACTCTCTTCGGTTGTTTTTTCCCCTTTTTACAGCTATTAGTCAGACGTAGGGTCGATGTCAAATCGGGCCGTCACACACACACATTCACAAGCCCTCCACTTATTTTTCGCCAAACCGATACCACGAACACCATATATCTTGGTTTATTTGCACAAAGCTCTCGCTCAGCTCAGCTCAAGCATTATTTTTATCAATATCCCTCCATCACAAATGCCGCTAGACACACAAAGCCTTCTAATTCAATCATGAAATAGTAGCGCGCAAACACAATTTGAATGGTAGTTGTTTTTTGTTCGCTCACTTCTTTGCAATGTCTTCAGTGTGGGGAGAAGAAACAATTTAACGCAACCA
>NW_022601954.1:0-3332 GCF_009176505.1 Sitodiplosis mosellana | reverse complement strand
CATTGCAAAAGACCAGAGAGCATTTTACTTTGAATCGTATCTTATTGCTGCCTCATTTCCTTTTTCACTTATATGTGATGCACACACACACATAGTACACATTTCGTTCACATTGATGGATGTTATCGCGAACTTTTTTTTCTTGTTTCTGCCTATTTTCATGTGTGCGGGTGTGTGTGTGTAACGGCACGGATTCAGCTATACACTGCATTTAGTTCGACACATTCATTATATTTTTACCAGTAATTGGGATTTAGTTAAACGTTCGGATCCTTTTCGGTTTACTTTTTGTGAATGGAGAAACACCAGAATGAATGGGGTGGTAACGCCTTAAAACCAATTCCGACGAATACACAATGCTTATCACTGCGTCGTATCGCATTAATGAATTGATTTCCCCAAGCTGTACTAAATAGTGCAGAACAAGTTTTTGTATCGAAACATAGTTTTGACTTACATTGTTAGACACACACATATGCCATATCAGATCGAACATCACCGCGTAATATATTGTTAGTTTTACAGACAATGGCGCAAAACATCGACCGTTCTAATGGTATTTGAATTTGTTGAATTTTCGATAACGCCATTTTGTCAGCAGTTTTTAAAGTTCTGGGTCGGTTTTTTTTTTCGTTCGCGACGTTCGATATAAATCATATTCGTTGCATTTCTTTCGTGGAAATTTGTTTGAAGTATTGATTTTTCGATTGTTTTCTTCTTCTTGGCCCTTTTCGAGCTGTAGAAAACTTGAATCGTTTTGAAGAGTCATTATAGAGAAACAGTGGAAGTAGATGCAATCAAATGTAAAATCATTTGAATTTTTATCGAAATAATGATTGTTGTTAGACAAATTCCACCTCCGGAAACATTTTGATACGGTCAGAGTGCTTGCTCTGCACTTTCGTACCCTGCAGCCGAAATCGGTTCACTTTGATCAGCAAGATGTGTAGTGTCATTAGTTTTACACTTAACCGTTTCAAGAATCCCATAGATTTTCTCTGGCGAAATCCTTCCCTCTTCACACCGGCATCCTGTAACAGGTTATAAAACACACGAACCGAGATGCTGTTCAAGCGAATTAAAAACCCAGTAAAATGTTGAACATAAATTTTCCGTCTAAATGACGAAAACAATTCACCGGGCGAAAACGATGATAAAGCAGAAGAAATGGCTGACATGTTAAATGTAATGGGTTCTTAATGCATTCGAATGGGTCGAAACGTCGTTGAATTTACAGCTACACTGCCAACAACAAAGGTAATTCCAAGATAAACAAAACACTTATCCGGCAAAGGCGAACGAACATACACAGAGATATGCGAAAGGGGGAAGAAGCGAGATGCAAGCTGGCTTAGTGCATTCAAACTAACGGTAGCAACGAATGAATGAAACCATCTTATACTTTCGTGTCACGAATGGCTTGGCCTGTGAGTGAGTGAGTTAGTGTGCGTTCATGTGTTTGTGTATGTCGATTTACTTTGCGATGGCAATGATGGCACGTGCTTGTAATACCTTGAAAAGATTTACTGTTTTTGATGTTCCCGAAAGGCAGAATGAGCAAAGGCGGAAAAGTACACATACACACACACACACACCTATACATACAAAACCAAATCATATTTACCGGGCGAAAAATGTTCATGTTCATCTTCGCCTCTTTGAACAACATTGCAACACGGCCTGATACAGCTATTACATTTTTCGCCCGGTAAATATGATTTGGTTTTGTATGTATAGGTGTGTGTGTGTGTGTATGTGTACTTTTCCGCCTTTGCTCATTCTGCCTTTCGGGAACATCAAAAACAGTAAATCTTTTCAAGGTATTACAAGCACGTGCCATCATTGCCATCGCAAAGTAAATCGACATACACAAACACATGAACGCACACTAACTCACTCACTCACAGGCCAAGCCATTCGTGACACGAAAGTATAAGATGGTTTCATTCATTCGTTGCTACCGTTAGTTTGAATGCACTAAGCCAGCTTGCATCTCGCTTCTTCCCCCTTTCGCATATCTCTGTGTATGTTCGTTCGCCTTTGCCGGATAAGTGTTTTGTTTATCTTGGAATTACCTTTGTTGTTGGCAGTGTAGCTGTAAATTCAACGACGTTTCGACCCATTCGAATGCATTAAGAACCCATTACATTTAACATGTCAGCCATTTCTTCTGCTTTATCATCGTTTTCGCCCGGTGAATTGTTTTCGTCATTTAGACGGAAAATTTATGTTCAACATTTTACTGGGTTTTTAATTCGCTTGAACAGCATCTCGGTTCGTGTGTTTTATAACCTGTTACAGGATGCCGGTGTGAAGAGGGAAGGATTTCGCCAGAGAAAATCTATGGGATTCTTGAAACGGTTAAGTGTAAAACTAATGACACTACACATCTTGCTGATCAAAGTGAACCGATTTCGGCTGCAGGGTACGAAAGTGCAGAGCAAGCACTCTGACCGTATCAAAATGTTTCCGGAGGTGGAATTTGTCTAACAACAATCATTATTTCGATAAAAATTCAAATGATTTTACATTTGATTGCATCTACTTCCACTGTTTCTCTATAATGACTCTTCAAAACGATTCAAGTTTTCTACAGCTCGAAAAGGGCCAAGAAGAAGAAAACAATCGAAAAATCAATACTTCAAACAAATTTCCACGAAAGAAATGCAACGAATATGATTTATATCGAACGTCGCGAACGAAAAAAAAAACCGACCCAGAACTTTAAAAACTGCTGACAAAATGGCGTTATCGAAAATTCAACAAATTCAAATACCATTAGAACGGTCGATGTTTTGCGCCATTGTCTGTAAAACTAACAATATATTACGCGGTGATGTTCGATCTGATATGGCATATGTGTGTGTCTAACAATGTAAGTCAAAACTATGTTTCGATACAAAAACTTGTTCTGCACTATTTAGTACAGCTTGGGGAAATCAATTCATTAATGCGATACGACGCAGTGATAAGCATTGTGTATTCGTCGGAATTGGTTTTAAGGCGTTACCACCCCATTCATTCTGGTGTTTCTCCATTCACAAAAAGTAAACCGAAAAGGATCCGAACGTTTAACTAAATCCCAATTACTGGTAAAAATATAATGAATGTGTCGAACTAAATGCAGTGTATAGCTGAATCCGTGCCGTTACACACACACACCCGCACACATGAAAATAGGCAGAAACAAGAAAAAAAAGTTCGCGATAACATCCATCAATGTGAACGAAATGTGTACTATGTGTGTGTGTGCATCACATATAAGTGAAAAAGGAAATGAGGCAGCAATAAGATACGATTCAAAGTAAAATGCTCTCTGGTCTTTTGCAATG
>NW_022601953.1:0-8793 GCF_009176505.1 Sitodiplosis mosellana | reverse complement strand
GCTATCGCCTTGTTGGGCAATCCAAGCGTTGCCTATTTAGGTATCTTTGCAATAATCATCGATTTTCTATTGAGAGAGATAATACTTTGGAATTCTCTTTCGTTTGATAGATGAGCCAAGCTCAGGCATGGATCCAGGTGCAAAACGCAATCTATGGAGCGCTGTATCACAGGCTTGTAATTCAGGTACATCGATTGTGTTAACTTCGCACAGCATGGAAGAGTGTGAAGCGCTGTGCACCCGCTTAGCTATTATGGTGAACGGAGAATTTAAATGCATAGGTTCTGCGCAACATCTCAAAAATCAATTCTCCAAAGGATATTTGCTTACAATTTATAATAAATCCAAATCGAAAGGAAATTCTACGTCAACATCAGTGAACTCAGACGTAGTTCAAACTCGAATCAATTATTTCATCCATAATAACTTCCAAGGCGCTTATTTGAAGTAAGTTACGAAAAAACGATTGAACCAAAGTGCAAAAATTTTGATGGTATGTTTTTACAGGGAAAAATATCAAGGTCTTCTGACTTATTATGTGCCACAAACCCGTGATTTGAAATGGTCTTCAATGTTTGATCGTGTAGAATCAGCCAAAAGTCTTCTTGGATTCGAAGATTATTCGATAAGCCAAGCTACGCTTGAACAAGTATTCTTATCGTTTACAAAACCGTATGATGAGCAAACGCAAAACGATTATAATTAAGAACTTTCAACTTAAACCAAGTCAAACTCAATTCGATTTAAGATTCAAGTATGATCTTATTGCTTTACTATGTGTCAGATTTATGTTTCAATTTTGTTTAGTCAAAAAATATTGTCTCAATATGGCAATTTTATTGAAAGCAATGTCAATTTTATTGACCGTTTTGTCATTTTTATTGGAAGATTTGTTTATTTTAATAGAACTTCTATTATCTTTATGTAATCTTAAGAAATAAAATATCTCTTATTCTTTATGTATATAATCATAAAAACTTCAAAATTGGATTACTCTTTGAAGAAATATCAAATAAGCCGGATTGAATAAAATCATTAAAAACATTCAAATTCAAGAAAATTATCAAAATATGCATTTTAAATCTGAATGTTGATAATCCTAAATGCTTCTACAATTATTTTAGGGCCACTAAAACTACTAAAATAATTTTGGAGCAGTTTTTCTCCCGTAAAAAAGTAAAAACACTGTTGTACTCAGCGATGCACGTCACCAGTTAATCGGCTGGTACACAGCACATTTCACCAGTTGCAGCTTCGGTCATACATTGGTGATGCGAACATGCATCAAAGCATGTTCTGGCTCGTGTGTACGATTGTTTATGTCATATTTAGTCTGAACACGGTTTACCAGTTACAACGTGTGTGCGAAGCGCCCGACTTCTTGCGAAGTGATGTGTCGTCTTGGATCGCGCGCTATGCGCACACGTTGTAACTGGTAAACCGTATTCACATCAACGAATGTATGATCAAAGCCGCAACTGGTTACAATACTGTGTACCAGCCGAAATTCTGGTGACGCGTGTCGATGAGAAGTCAAATGAATCGTTGAAAACATCAAGAATCGGGTGACTGATTTGAATTCTACATTTTTTCTACAATTTTATGGAACCTAGTAACAATAGAGGAAGATTCAGTTCATGGAAAGTTTAATTTGTGGCCAAGATTTGAGTGCTATCAATTTTTGACCAATTTCCATGACTTATCTCGAAACACTACACTATACTACATAAAATCTACAATTAAAATCGCCCAAATCGAAATCACTTCGGCACATCTTCCATCGACTATCCATCTCATTTCAGGTAAATTAAATAAATAATATTTATAGATAAGATATTGTCGAGAAGATACCTTATCGATGATTCCACTTTAGATTGACAAGTGATTTTATATCTTTTTCTACGTTTATTTATCGTTCGGCGGCATAAAAATGTTAACTCGGTTGAAATTCCTTTTATAGTCATTTCAAGTGCCTTGTGCTACACTATACTTATAGATATACTTTTTTGCATTTTGTGTTTGGACTATGAAATTTGATAAACCTTTACTATTAGCTGGCATATCAACAGTGAATTGCGTGTGTTGTCGAAATTAAAAGGAGCATTAACTGTTGATTCTATAACTGACGTAATACTGATTGAGTGAGTATGCGCAAATTTTCAAGGTGTGTTGCTATTAGCAACTTGCTAAGGTTTCGGCTTTTTCTTCTTTATTGAGCTTTAAATCGTGCGTTGTCTATCAGTGTGTATTGATTTCGGCATTTGACCGGCTTTGACCTAGTTGTCGTTTTGCTTTATGCTTTTGAAAAAATTGTTTTTTAGTTGAGTAGTTCGCCATTTTTGCTCCATTTCCAATGGAAAATTAGTTTTGCACATAATTATTATACATGGGTACATATATTTCTGAATAATTTACGTTATTTCAATATCCAGCTGCATGGGTTTTTTACCATCAGCATTAGTTTCATTTCATTTCTTGGTAAAACCCAACTATTCAGGAAATCAATTTAAAACAATAAATTAGATGATGTTACCATTGCACTAGTTTATCGATGATTTTCTGTTATTTATTCATTTATTTAATTCGTCGAATTGATAAAAAAGAATATTAATAAGTTAATTTGATAAAAACAGTTCTTGACAGTTTCACTTTACGTATGTACAAATCGTGTAGTTCGGTACAGTATAAAGTCAGCTGTCTGAGCGATTGGTTCTGAGTCAGATCGCTGGAGCTATCAAACCAATACACATTTAGTTAACCACAACAGTTTCAAGTGGTATCGTGCAAATATTTCAAGTTTAAGTTCATTGTTTTTGTTCACAGTTCTAAAACTGAACAACATGCAATTTCGTGGTGTGATTTATAATTGGATACAGCGATTTTTCACCGGTAATATTCACAAAACATTTTTTTTTTGTTTTTTTGTGTCGTTTTTTTATCGTTAGTTTTTCACAATTTTAATCATAATTTCACAATTATAGATAATGAAACTGACGACACTCGCACGTTTAACGTTAGCTTCCACCCATCAGATAATGGCGTTTATATACACGAGCGAATTGAAGAATGTGAACGAAAAACCGCCAATATTTTTGATAAATTTCGACTGTTGATGTGGAAGAATTTTTTGCTCCAATATCGACATAAAGTACAAACAATTATCCAAATTCTGATTCCGATTTTGTTTACGGCCAATTTAATTTTGATACGAATTATGGTTAAGCCTGAAATCAACACAGAAAACACTAAATTCGATTCGTTCAATATCAGCGAGCTCCCATCACTGTGAGTACTTATGAATGACTGAAACTTTCTTGGGAATTGCGTATTTATTTCCATAGTTTTCAATTGATAATTTGATGCACCAAATGGTCGTCGCAATCGTTTCGTATTCCCAACAAGCATAGAGACATTCATGATGTCATATGCATACTCTGAGAAAAGAGATTTATGGTTATGTTATACTTTTTGTTTTGACCCTTATTTCACAACAAGAACTTGAAAACTTTGTGGTGATTTCTGGTACCAAAAATATTTCTAACTTTTTTTTCACTACAAAGTCAAAAAAACTTTGTGGTGCTTCAGCGGAAAAAATATATTTAGTACCGAAAATCACCACAAAGTTTTCAAGTTCTTGTTGTGAAATAAGTGTCAAAACAAAAAGTATAACATAAACATAAATCTCTTTTCTCAGAGTATTTAATCATTCGTTTAGTTGTAGCTGAATTTAACCCGAATGACATCATAAATAATAATGCGAACGTTACGCGACGACCGTTTCATATCGAATTGACAATGAACGCAATTAAACGACCGTATCTTTAAAGATATAAAACTATAAAATTTTATAGTAGCAATATGCGTATGAAAAAATTTGTCAACTAACTTTTGGTTTGTATTTAGTGAGACAAACACGTGCCGTGATATTCACTTAAGAGAATGGGGCTTAGTTTATTCACCGAAGAATAAGGTGTTTGAGGATTTACTTCAATTAGCGAGCATACGTTTCAATTTTACCGTTATATATGGTGTAAATAGTTCAGAGGAAGTTGAGAGATTGATGATAGAACGAGAGTTTTTAGCCGGCGTTGTATTCGATCATTCAGCGGTAATATTCTTTGAAACACCTTCTTTTACTTGCTTCCGCTAATTTTTACATTAAATGAAAACAAAACTGAAAATAATCGAAAAAATATGTCAATTTACAGAATATTACGGAGCTTCCACAGAATTTAGTATATGCTTTGCGCTTTCCAAGTGAATTGCGCACTGAAACCAATGATAAATTAACAGCTTTTAGTTGGCAGACGAATTTATTGTACCCACTATTGTCTGGCGGTGGACCACGTGTGAAGACATCAAATGAAGGAGGTGATCCTTTCTACTATTCGGATGGATTCTTGGCCATTCAAAATGCAATTGCATGGTCTTACACAATAAATCGATGTATTGAACTAAAGACATGTGTCGGCAATATCTCCATACCAAGCATTGAAATGCAAAGATTCCCGTATCCACCTTATTTAAATGACATTCTTCTGAACGGTTTGACAGATGCCGTTGGCTTGTTCATCATGTTAAGTTTTGTGTATCCTATAATTGGCACCGTAAGATTCATCGCCGTCGAGAGGGAGAAGCAGCTGAAAGAGGTGATGAAAATCATGGGAATGCCCGTTTGGTTGCATTGGACCAGTTGGTTTGTGCGCACCATGATTTTTATGATCGTTTCAATCACATTGATGATCGGTTTACTGAAGGTAATTTCGAAGAACGGCTGAGATATTGGCGGTGTCAAATTTTGTCACACTCGCACTAACTGCTGTCATGCTTCGTTGGCATACTAGCTATCATTAGGGCGAGTAAAAACCTTAATTTGGAATTATTAATTCAATGAATTGAAAGTATAAGCATTACTTAAACCAAAAACCAATCATTTTCTTTCAGATACCAATGTATGACTCATCTGTTGCTGTGTTCACAAACTCAAATTGGTTTACAATTTGGGTATTTTTGCTTGTCTATTCCATCGCGATGACAACTTATTGCTTCATGCTCAGCGTCCTCTTTTCAAAAGCAAATACTGCTGCAGCTGTATCGGGACTTATGTGGTTTGTTTCACATATGCCGTACATTTTTCTGACAATAAATCAGGTCAAAGTACCATTTATAGTGCAACTGCTTTCCTGTATTTCGCCAAATGTGGCTATGGCTTACGGATGCAAATCAATCATCGAGTTCGAGCGCTCCGGTGAAGGATTGCAATGGACAAACTTCTGGAGCTATCCAATAATTGAGAACAATTTCACAATTGGAACCACAATTTCTTTCATGCTAATGACGTCGGCTGTGTTTCTCTTGATAGCGCTCTACGTTGAAAAGGTATTCCCTGGCGAATATGGCGTGCCTGAAGATTGCAACTTTGCATTCAAAAAGGAATTTTGGTTTGGCAAGGAAAGCGGCTCGAAATCGGAAGAGTGTTCTGACAATCACCAGGAACAAATAATACACGAAAATTTCGAACCTGAGCCCACTGATTGTGTAGCTGGTGTGAGAGTGAAAAATCTCAGAAAGATTTTCGACAACGGCAAAGTGGCCTGCAAAGGTGTGACATTCAATATGTTCTGTGATCAAATAACTGTGCTGCTCGGTCATAATGGCGCTGGCAAGAGCACGACCTTGAAAATTTTAACTGGAATGATTCCACCGACATCAGGCACGGCGATCATAGATGAATATGACATTCGAGCTGATCTCAACAATGCAAGGAAGTCGATCGGTATCTGTCCACAACACGATATTCTATTTGACGAACTAACTGTTCGCGAACACATCGAATTCTATTGTCGACTGAAAGGATTAAAATGGAGCGCCGTTGACAAGGAGCTCAGGAAATATGTACGAATATTGAATTTAGAGTCAAAGATTGACACTCCATCTCATGCTTTGTCGGGAGGAATGCAAAGGAAGCTATCATTCATCATCGCTTTGTGTGCCGATTCCAAGGTGGTTTTGTGTGATGAGCCGACTAGTGGCGTCGATCCGGCGGCGAGGAGAGAGCTGTGGGATTTATTGCAAGCGGAGAAGAAGGGTCGAACGATCATTTTGACGACGCATTTCATGGACGAAGCCGATGTGCTCGCCGATCGTATTGCAATAATGGCCGATGGTGAGGTGAAGTGTTGTGGAACTACATTTTTCTTGAAGAAACGCTTTGGTGATGGTTATCGCTTGATTTGCGCTAAGCAAGAAGACTGTGTTTCGAGCGAGGTTACGAGAGTTCTACGTGAATTCATTCCGAACGTTGAACTATTGGAGGAGGATACAGAAGAGATATCATACGGTTTGCCATATGAACAGTCAGACAAGTTTGCGAGAATGTTTGAACGATTGGAAAATGAACTCGATGCCTTGAATCTGCAGCGTTTCGGAGTTTCTTCAACGGAATTGGAAGAAGTGTTCCTTAAGGTTGGGAGTGATAACAGAAGACCTAGTCAAATTTCCAATCACGTTTCATTTGATATCGAAGCGTCGAAAAGTGAATTACTTAATGGCTTCTGGCTACATATGAATCAATGGTTTGCAATGTTCAAAAAGCGGTTCTACTGCTGGACAAATACGTGGCTACTATTTTTGGTGCAAATTTTTTTTATAATATTCTTCACGGCAATTAGTGTAATTTTCGTTCGTGTTGCACAGGATTTCAATAATCTTCCAGAACTGAATATATCTTTGAATCGTTACGAAAGAACAGAGACAATGGTGCAAACACCACAAGGGAACCGAATCGATCCTTTAATCAATAGGTAAATTAAGACAATTTAACGATGAAAATATGAATAATTTTTACTAATGGATTCATTTTCAGTACATTTGCACAATATCGCCAGAGACTGCGGGAGAATGCAAGCCATACTTTGGACGAATTCGATGAGGATATTCAGCATCATTTCTTGAAACTTGGAAATGAAATAAAAGTTCGAACAAACACCAGACATTTGGTTGGCTTGTCTTATCACAACCACTCATTCATTGCTTGGTTCAACAATCAATTGTTTCATACGGCGCCACTTTCGCTCAACCTACTCCATAATGCACTCTTGCGGAGCAAACTGGGCGATGGTTACAGTATTCAAGTGTCGAACAATCCCATTCCATTCAGGCCGGAATCTAAGATTGTTCTAACAATGAACGGAAACGACATGGGCAGTCAGTTGGCCAAATACATTTCGTTCGCAATGGCATTCACCATGGCGTTATACATTATGTTTTACATTCGAGAAAGAGCCTCAAAAGCGAAGTTACTTCAATTCATAAGTGGCGTCGATGCATCAACATTCTGGGTGATATCATTCCTATTCGACTTCGCAACATACATTTTAACCTCGGCAGTATTTTATGTAACGGTGATGTCATTCCAAGAAGAATATTGGTCGACAGCCAGCGAGCTCGGGCCTCTGATTGCAGTTCTTACCACTTTTGGCCTTTCATCATTTGCCATCACATTTGTCGCATCGTTTCTATTCTCAAATGCTTCGTATGGGTTCGTTGCGTTGGCCATCACATTCGTATTCACTGGTAAAACTCATTTTTGATTTTGTATTAGCAGCCAATAAGAATACGTTTTAAATCAATTGTGGGAACATGATATTTGCAGGAACCAGCTTCTTCAAATTGATAACCATTATGTTGCTCCCGATATTGGACTTAACTAAAATGGCTGATGGACTCAAGTGGATATTCCTAGCTTTTCCACATTACGCGTTGGGATACAGCTTATTCAACATGAATCAGTTCAGAATTAAGGCCGACGTGTGGCACTTGGAGTGTGAACGATTGAAAAATTTATTGTCTAGTAACAATACTCATCTATTGGCATCAACAAATGGGACATTAAACATAAGTGATGTCAGCCAAAATGCTACCTGTGATCCAACTGAATATGGTAAGCGATGATGATCACGATCTTGTTGAGAAAATTTTATCACTCATGTTAACGCTGTTTCCAATATTATATTCCAGATGAAAACATATACGATTGGGATGAGCCTGGCATTGGTCGCAGTTTAACGTACATGACCATAACAGCAATCGTATTTTTCATCATTTTATGGATGATTGAATGTCGAATCATTTCGACCATTAGACATTACATTCGCCGTCCCTCGAGTCAACCATCGCCACTTTTACTCGTGAGCAATGCAATCGATGGCGACGTCATAAATGAGAAGAACAAAGTCAACGCCATGACTCGGGAGAATTTACAAGCACACAATTTGGTCTTGCAGAATCTTACAAAGTTCTACGGAGATTTTTTGGCGGTGAAAGGAATCAGCGTTGCAGTTAAAAGGTAAGTTTTTCTATGATTCTTCCAATTATGTTCAGAAATGGTTATTTCCGAAATTGATTCGAAACATGAGCTCAACTTTTTATTTTTCAATTCAGGTCGGAATGTTTTGGATTGCTTGGTATCAATGGAGCGGGTAAGACAACAACGTTCAAGATGATAACGGGTGATGCACCAATTTCAAGTGGAGACGTGTTTGTGAATGGGCTCAGCCTTAAAACTCATTTAGCTGAAGTGCATAAAATGATCGGATACTGTCCGCAATTCGATGCGCTACTTGACAATTTGACAGGATCTCAAACATTGGAAATCTTTGGGTTATTGCGTGGCTATCGCCGTAAAGATATCTCAGCGATGAGTGCTCGATTGGCCAGTAATTTGAATTTCACCAAACACATCGATAAGGAGATCAAAAGCTACTCCGGTGGTAACAAAAGGAAATTGAGTAC
>NW_022601952.1:0-1526 GCF_009176505.1 Sitodiplosis mosellana | reverse complement strand
GGGAATCGAAGCATTGAATGACACAGAAATTGATACGACAGTCAAAGAGTCCGACCGAAATCGAGCTGTGAACAAAACGGTCATTGACAGGCCAGAGCCAGCAATATCATCCGAATCATTCGAATTGATCGAGATATTGTCTGACACCTCTTCAGTCTTGTTTGATGCGACGAATGAGATTGCGGCTGAAAGCACACTTTTGCCGCTCAACTCAACCATTGCATCGACCACATGCATTCAGATGCAAGTCGCAGCCAATAATCTACGCAATATGTACATTTCGAATGGTAAGTAGACATTGCTTTGATTGAAAGCTTTGTTTTTTTTTGGAATGGGACAGTTGCATGGAAAAAGAGATTCAGAGGGAAAGAGACAGACTCATGGCAGAATTGGCACCAATTTGTAGAAAATTCAATTGAATCAAGCAAAAATTGGACGTTTGATCGGAAATGAACTCAATCTGAAAGTGTAAATGGTGTGATTTGACTTTTTTTTTTCCATTGAGACGTGCCTATTTATTTCTTTTAGAGCCATTTTCATGGAGAAACTTTCTCTATTGACAAAATTTTCCCGCCCGACTGTTTGAAAAACAGAGTTCATATGTTTATGCCATTATTTTCCACGAAAATTCATAGTTTCACAACAAATCCGAAGAATTTCACAACAAATCTTACAAAATCTTCTCAACATTTCATTCCAGATGCGAAGAAAACTCAAGACAGCGACGAATTCGAACCGGATCTGACGTTAGTGCCCACATACACGCAATTTTTGAACGACAAAAACAACAAGGTTCGGACATTGCGATCACCACCGAAGGCAACGAACTGGAAACAGGGTCCAGATATCTAATCAGCATTCGGCGATATTGAAGGTCGCATCGCCAGCTTTAGTGAAAGTTGATTTTGGACATTCCGCTTTTCCGCTTGATGAAGTGGTGACGTACATGAAAAAGTGCACATTGCTGAAAAAGCTCTCGCTTGGATTCGATAACGAAAAGGATTACAAGGCGGTGCAGAATCGATTGGGTAAAGAATGGCGTGGAACCAACATGAAAAACATTGATGATGCAATTGCTGTTACAATGGAGCGCTAATCGAATAGATCCTCACGAAATCTTTAATCTACTTGATGTCCACAAAATGGAAGATTTTTCTTTTCAGCCATAATTGTAACAACGAAACTTAGAACAGTAAAATTGGTTCATTCAGAGACCAAGTAAAATTTGAGAAAAAGAAAAAAAAAATGCTATTTTGTACCAGTCTGAATTGGTAATCACCGAAAGTTCAACGCCACTATTCATATTACATCGGTTTTCGTTCATTTTTGGAACAATTTATGGAAAATTAAACTGAAGTTTGTCCAAGATCAACCAAAAATAGCTCTGAAACTTTAAACAAATAGCATGAAGAAAAATACAATCAATAACAATTGTAATCAAATGGCAAAAAACAACACTTGTTTTATTTTCATTTTGATATATTTTTAGTTTGTATTTATTAACTGGTAATATCTCTCTTCGTTAA
>NW_022601951.1:0-2215 GCF_009176505.1 Sitodiplosis mosellana | reverse complement strand
AATTGGTTTCCTTCAAATGTTAGTTGATGGTCTTCCAAGCACGCAATATTATGTTGCGGCTGTATTTGATTCTAATCTTTGGCTGATTTTCGGAAATGTTTCATTTGTCATTGAATTCATGGTAAAAATAAAAGTGTTCCGTCCAATTTCTTCAGAAAATTGTGTAGTGTTAAAGTCATCAATTGATTGCTTTGTGTTAAAAAAAAAACTCAACAAATGTTCCAGTGGAAATGCCAGGAGAGCATTCAATTGAAACTCATCTAAAATCTATTCGAATACAAGAAACGCTGAATGAATCCAATGTAGAAAGAAAAAAACTCTTTTCGTGTAAGAAAAAGTCAATTGCAACTCAGAGGTGAGTTTATTACAATATCCAAAAATAGCGCCAGTGCGTATGTTGGCAATACTGCACTGCTGTGACAAGCACAAAATTGCGAGTTAGTTTTTGCACACCTTTTAACTCATCAGCATACTAGCGTAGTGTAGCACACCACCACATCGGTACAGCGGCAAACAAACAAACAAACGCATTTGCATAAGCAATCAACGTGCGCTTGGTTCAACCGCGTGTCGATTACACGAATATTAATTGACTGTGTCGCTGTCTAATTCGTGAATGTCTCCACCTGTCAACTGTTGTTCTAAAAGTAAGCATTCTTTCGTTTTGCATCAAACAATGCTATTTTTTTTCGTATCAGCTTATTTTGCGGATTCGTGATTTTTCTTTTCCACCGTGTTAATCAATCTCAAAAATTGGTTCAATGTTCAACATTAATTTACCGCAAAGAGAGTGTATTCTTTCGATTGAAATTGTTCAAAGTGTGTTTCTCTTTTTGACAGCTCAACGAGAGAATTGTATCTGTGTCTCGAGATGAACGAAGGCCAAATTGACCCGAAACAAAAGCACCAGCATCCACGGATTGAATGTGGTCTGTGTGGTATGCACATTTCGCAGAAACATTTGGGACGACATCGAATTCGTCGCCATCCAAATTGTCCAAGCGTTGACAAGATGACCGATTTGACTGTGAATCGATCGGCTCAACCACCACAGCCGGTGTCAACATCAAGAGGTGTGGCATCAAAGAATGTTACGAAGCCGATGGATGCTGAAATACGACAAGCAATTGAAGTTCAATCGCAAAAGCCATATTCGGACGAGGTTTGCTTTGTCAAAGTGAGAATGAGCGAACAGGAACTGATCAGATTGATGAATCGCGGCCGTATTTATCATGCCGTTGGCAAATTTTTTATGTATGATTCATAAAGCGAAGTAAGGTTAGGTTCAAGTCGACGGTCATCAATATGCAAATGTCAAACGCACTAACACCATTCAATTGTCTACACAAGCGATTCGCGCGTTTTTTTCCCTCCAATAACTCGTCGACCACTGTCAACGCATTATTTTCGTCGTGAATTTGAACCAAACCAATTGTATTATTCTCAAGCGGCATTTGTTTCCCGTCAGAAATCAATGTAAACAATAAATTTATAACAAAAACAAGCGAATTTTTGTGGATTTTCATTGAAAAAAATTGGAATTTGTCTTAAAAATGAGATTTTTCTTTTGATTTTAGCGAAAAAGTTGTGTGTGTGTCAAGTTGTTCTGCTGATTGTGCCGCTAATCAAGACCATTTAGTGGCAGCATGAATGTGACGGCGAACATGACACTAGTGAAAAAACCGCAAAGAGACATCAGACAAAAACTAGCTGCAATCAGCGCCGTAGCCAGGCCGGCGCAATGGGTGCATTGCACCCTCCAAAAATTTCAAAGGTGCAACAAAATCGGGTTTCAAAGGTGCAACAAAAGAAAAGTTTCGATTTTGCACCCTCCAATCTTTTTTTTCTGGCTACGGCGCTGGCTGCAATGTACAAGACGAAAACGAACGACACCACACAGACACTACAACGAGATTGTACGGTAATTGAATTAAACGATACAGATTTAGAGCCAAATGTCAATGCAAGTCAGTCGCTATTCGTGGAAGAGACTGTCATTGAGGAAGACAAAACCAATGTTGAAGAGACAGTGATTGTGGAAGAGACAGTGATTGTGGAAGAGACAGTGGATAATACGGAAGCTTCGCTTTTCATTGACACACAAGTCGATGAAACCGCATTCCAGTCATTGTTGGCAATGACAAAGTCACTGAAACATTGTCAATTTCGGGAATCGAAGCATTGAATGACACAGAAATTGATACGACAGTCAAAG
>NW_022601950.1:0-5948 GCF_009176505.1 Sitodiplosis mosellana | reverse complement strand
CGAAAGTGAGCCACTGAACAAATAATACCAAAACAATGCGTTAAGGATTCTTTGTGTGTATATTTATTAGTTTCTAGCATGTTATTGTTTACTACCATACAGATGAACGGTTTTAGTATTTTAATCTAATCTGTTTGAGAATAAATAAACCTAAAATTGATCATGATTTAAGTTTTAATTACGTTCCTCTATGATCACATCAAAAAATGATCCCATCAAATTTCGATACTACATGCATTCAAGTTCGGCATTTTTCATTCTGATTGGCGTCGGATTTGATTTGGTGCTATGGTACTATGCCAAAAACCTCGATTTATATGGTGAAGAAAAACCAAAACCCATCAAAAATGACAAAGACGATTCACCTGAAACTCAACCACTCAACTCTATGACGACCAAGATTTAACCACTGTGATTTTCATAGTTCTGATTCCAGTTTTGTTTTCAGTGACCTCGAAAGCCATATTGAAGCTTAATTTTTAAGAAAAAGAACTGTGCTGGAGCAAACTTTTCAAATATGGACGATAGGGATCAAAAACAAAATGAATCCAAAATCACTCAATGGTCGTTAGTTGGTTAACACTTAGCATAAATTTACGATTTGTGTGTATCTTCTTTATTAATAAATAGAAAAATGTGCTTACAATAATAAATTTGTGTATTTATCATTTTTGAACATTTTCACAGAATAAATAATGACAACAAAACTTGCATGAAAAACAAAAATGTCAAAAAGCTTCAAACACTGAGTTTCACTCTTTACCTTTCGATAAAAAACAAACAGAATCAAATCTATAATAATTTTATCCACCTAACAAGATGACACTTGAGCAACATTATGAAACTTGATACGATTGCAAAAAAATGCATCCAAGGTGAGCCATGTCGAAAATTTGTTTTTTTTTTCTATTTGATTCTGAAGCTTATGTATTGCACAGTGAAATTTAAAGTGAAAGATGCAGATTTTGACACCAACTCGAAGAACTGCTCTATCACACAAGACTTCTGTGGTGTTTGCGAGTGAAATCATCATATAAACAACAAGTAAGCATTTCGTCACTATTCAATTGAGCGTCCGAATTTAGAATGAATATGCACAATAAAAATCAATGTTTCATACAAAGCAAGCAGCGTGCTCGCCTGTTCAATCTTTATTTTCGCTATGACATCGGCCACAATCACTTATTATTGCTGTCAGTGACTATGTTTCGGGAGCACAAGTTGTTTGTGATTGCATGTTTCTTGCCTAATGCGTACATATGTGCAAAGCGTTTGTTTATCACTGTCGAAAGGTAATGCCTTCGAACGTAATTCTTCATGAACATTTTATTTTCATTTTTCTTCCAACTAGTCGAACACTCTACTTTCTATCTTACCCTTTCTCCCTCTCAAGAAGATATGATATAGTGGCTATATTTTCTCTCTCTGTCGATTTTATGATAACGATAGTAAAAGAAAATGAGCGACTTGAAATGTTTCATCACTTTGAATGTTTGAATGTACACAAACACAATTGAATTATAGATGCGATAGATTGTTTTTGTATTCGCCGTCGTCGTTGAAGTGGCTGGTTGCAATTATCAATTGTGGAGCAATAGACAAGCGTTCTGCTTATGGATCAGTCGTCCGCACGCTCAGTTATTCAATAGATTCGGCAACGGTTAGTCGTACGGTCAATTGAGCTAAGCTCAGTTGCGTTTAATTTAGAGTGATCAAAACCGTACAAACAATTTGCGCCTAACAAAGGAATATTCTATTTTTCTCGTACAATTTTACTAAGGCTCAAACCTGGAAATTAGAATAGTGCGAAATTAGCCTGAATAATATTAGAAAAATTTCGTCGTTCCTTGGGAAAAAACAACAACAACAACTGGCTAATCTTGTCGAAATCGGAGTGAATAAACAACGTGAATAAAGTGCATTAATCAACGGCTCTTTTTATGCAATTATGCGCGGAATTGGCATGTGACATTAGTTTTCAAGTGCTTTGTGTGTGAAATGAGCGTATCGCCGTTGTTGTGCTTGTCTATGCCGTTGTTGTGTATGTGTTGAAAAGTGCTCAAAACTCAAATCATTTCCTAATTAAGAAAAATCAATCCAGATTATGAAAGAGAGAAAGAAAGTGTATGTGTGAGCGGAGCACAAAGAACCAACAACATTCTGTGATTTGACATTTTGTTCAGTTGCAATAACGCACTTGATTTTTGAGTATCTATCAAAGAACTCGTGATAGAGAGGGAGAGAGGCAAAAAAGAAACAGAAACGAATAAGAGAAACAAAATGGACCGTTGTGGTGTTCAGTGTTGGCATCCGAATTGGTTGCGTAAATTCGCAACGACACGATGGTTTATGATAGTTTATGGGTTGTTGGGCACAATTCAGGCCACCAGTTATTTGTACTTTGTTATCACATTAACAACAATTGAAAAACGCTTCAAAATACCCAGCCAAACGACAGGTGAGACTTTGCCGCCGCCACCACCTTCTCAAAAATACTTGATCATAGCAAATAGTTTTCTTCCGCTCTTTATCATCCGAATGAAAATTGAAAGCGGTTCGATTTAATGAAACAAAGATCGAACCGATCCACTTTTTGCGATTATGATTTCATTGTCGTGAAACCAGCAATTAAAATCGATTTATTTATAGATTATTATAGATCAATATTCCACCTCGTATCTCTGAAGCGCACACTTGAATTGAGGCACGAGTTGATTAATCGTCCATCGGACGCTAGCCAACGCAAATATTTGCTTTCTACACCGTTTAATCATTCCGATATTGATTGAGTGTATATCACACATCAATGCAAAATCATTGGAATTTTTTTGATTCATCAACAATTTGTTTTCTTCTTCCATCTCTTTCTCTCTTCCTCTTTGTCTCGTCTGAGTTCCTAGGAATTATTTTGAGTGGTAATGAAATATCGCAGATTTTATTATCACTGATCTTAACATATTTTGGTGGTCAACGAAATCGACCCAGATGGATTGCATGGGGTGTTGTTTTCAGTGCATTGTCGTGCTTTATTCTCGCCTGGCCGCACTTTATTTATGGCGCCGGAGAGGAGGCGTATGAACTAACAGAGGAGTATTTGGCTGAACATAAAGTGAGACAAACTTTTCCTTATCAAAAGCGATGCATTGCACTTGCAATTCATTCTGATATATTTTCATGCACTGCAAATAGCGAATAAATTCATTCAATAAACATGTTTCACAGTAGTTTCACTTTTCTTCTTCCATGCAATGTTCAGAATGCTACATCGCACATGCTTTCGAAACCGGTGGATTTTAAAAGTAGTAAATTATGCAGAACCACCATGGAAAAGATCTACAAATGTGATGAAAAGTTTTCGTATGTTCCGCTGGTGTTGATATTTATGTCACAATTCGTGCTCGGAATCGGTAACACATTATATTATTCGCTTGGCCAGTCCTATTTAGATGACAACACCAAGCAACGAAACACACCGTTAATGTTGGCCTATGCATTTTCGATGCGTATGATCGGGCCGATAGTTGGAATCGCTCTTGCTTATTTAATGATGAGTATTTACATTGATCCCACTTTGACGCCAGTCATTGCAAGAGATGATCCTCGATGGTTGGGTGCTTGGTGGCTTGGATGGATTCTACTTGGTGTGCTGATGTTCATTTTTGCTGGATTGATCGGTTTGTTCCCGAAACACTTGCCGAAGAAGAAACAATCCATTGAACACGAAATCGATGACGAAAAATGCGATCAGAAAGTTGAGACAGTGGAAAAAAGATCGACCAAAGAGAGAAAGGATGGGGAATTGAAAGGTAAATTTACTTGAAAATTTACTTATAGGATTTGATAATTATTTTCAAAGATGGAGAAATGGATAGAAAAAAAAAAGATTTGGATTATTCCGAATCAATCTTTTCTTTCAGATCAGACCAGACAACCAAACGCGCTAGATGGTCAGGTACGGCTGAAGCTCGTTTTTGAGATGAATGGCGCATATAGAACGCTCCGCTGCCACGTAAATATTCCGTTTGTCGTTCGTTCACTGATCGTAGAATAGCTGTAGAAGGAGAAGCGGGCGCACACTGAGTGGTGTGCTTTTCCATGCATTCACATGGTGAGAACGCTCACTAGTTGTTTTGGTTCTTGATGATTTCTCTTCGCTCACCACTCTTGCTTCATTCGTTTGATACATGAACATCATTTAAACTCAACGGATTTTTCTTTGAATTCAAACACAACATTTAAACAGCTGACAATTTCTCTTATGTTATTTCCATGACCTTTCATACTTGTCCAAAGCGCTGAACACTACGGTGAACGAACGACGAACGAGCTGTGTGCAGCGGTGGCGAAACGTTGTACAATGTACATGCATTCACCGTGCGTAAATCATCTGAATAACGAGCGTCAGCCGTTTGGTTGGCTGGATTAGAGAAACAAAATGACCAAAATCCATAGAATTTTAGTTGATAGAAAAAGATATTTGAATAAAGCCATTCTGAATTAAGTCGAATTCAACTTTCAGATTTCCCAAAGGCATTGATGCGACTGCTAACAAACAAGGTGTTAATTTTCAACAATATGTCATCTATATTCTATATCCTTGGCGCATCCGGTTTCATGATATTTATGGGCAGAGTGATGGAAGTTCAGTTCAATAAAACATCACACGGTGGCAGCATATTCACTGGTCCCATGACAATCATAGGAACGGCTGTCGGTCTCTTGACATCCGGTTATGCTATCACAAAGTATAAGCCACCGCCAAAGTATTTATTCTTTTGGAATGTGATGATTGGATTGAAATCAATGTGTGTCGCATTATTGTACACTCAACTGGGTTGTGAGAATGGTAATAATTCGCTGTTGGTTAACGGAACCATTATTTCGTGCAATTCGAATTGTGCATGTGATGGAGTCGCATACAGTCCAGTATGTGATCGCTTAACAGGTACAACATATTTTTCACCGTGTCATCGGGGCTGTAGAGTATTCGATGAAGAACAAAAATTTTACAAAGATTGCTCGTGTAATATCCAAGCATCGATAACTAAGAGATCCGCTGCCGAATTTTTAGCTAGTCATATGTTTATGGAAAGCTCCACAAATCAAGCCACATTGAATGGTGAAGCAAAACCAACCGAAAAACGCATCACACTGGAAGATGTTTATGATGAAGAGCTAAAACCTGATAAACCACCGCATGACGACGATGTTGTTATCGACGGAAATCATCTTTATGACGAAAGTAAAGTGTATGAAGTGGCAAAAGTGGAGGCAAACAAGCGAGAACGTCGAAAGCATACAGATCATGAACATATTTTTCCCGGAGCATGTTTCGGTGATTGCACATTTGCTTATATCGCCTTTTCGATTATTTCAATGTTCTCGAGTTTGATGTCATCCACCGGTCGAATTGGGAATGTTCTGCTAAATTTCCGGTAAGCGAAATGAAACTCACATTGAAGAATGATTGTTTGACCAAATTTATTCTTTTGCTTTAAAATTATGATGAATGAAAAATTGAATATTGCATCAAATTAACAAATGAAATTCAATTCCGAATTGTAGAGCAGTTGAACCACGTGACAAAGCATTTGCCCAGGGATTATCGCTGTTTATGGTCAGTTTATTCGCGCTAATCCCCGGTCCAATCATTTTCGGTGTAGTCATTGACAGCACATGCTTGGTATGGGGCTACAAATGTGGACGACGCGGCAACTGTCAACTGTACGATCCAATCAAATTCCGATACTTTTTACACTCGAGTGCAGCAGTGTTCACGTTTCTTGGAGCATTTTTTGACCTTCTGGTGTGGTACCATGCTAAAGATTTGGATTTGTATGGTGACAAGACCACCGATGGCACACCAATCAAACCAGTGGAAAAAGAAAAAGACGCTTCACCCGAAAGTGAGCCACTGAACAAATAATACCAAAACAATGCGTTAAGGA
>NW_022601949.1:0-5149 GCF_009176505.1 Sitodiplosis mosellana | reverse complement strand
GTGACATTTCTCATGTTGTCGGCAACCAGTGTTGCCACTACACTACATTACTCTCTTCTTTTTAAATTGATTTAATTTAATTTAGTAAAATGAATAAGTTGAAATCGGTAAATGCAATGTAATTTCATTCCGGTGTTACATCTTCTTGAATTGCTTTGGTTGCACAAAATCCTGATAGTAGCTGGGCGTCGAGCGTTTTCGTGACGATGTTCTGGTCGCTGGTCGCAATTGCTGTGTCGATGATGACGGTGATGTTTCAGCTGGCGGCGTTGATTCGATTGCCGATGATGGAGGCTGTAAAGGGATCTCGGAATGCTCGGGAATCTTTTTCACATGCGCTACATTTCGCCGGTATTGTTTTCCTGTGCCGGAATGTACCACGATCACTTCCGAACCCATGCGCTTGGCTACTGTGTGAATAACCGGCTCAAAAGCAGTATCAAGCTTGTTCGACACAATTTGTCTTTTTACTATCACCTCATCTCCTTCTTTGAGATCATTTGCTTGAGCATGACGTTTGCGGTCGGCATATTCTTTTCCTTTCTGTTTCATCTCCGCATCTCGATCTCTCACTTCATTGTCTCCTCTTCCAATATGTTGATCGATCGATGGCAACTTGTCACGAATATTCCGATTGAACATTAATTCTGCTGGTGTTTTCAATGTCGTCGAATGAGGGGTTGACCGATACATTAGTAAGTACTTTTGCAGATCATCTTGCCAATTTCCTTTTTCGCTCTGGCAGATGGATAATCGCTTCAACAACGAACGGTTTTGACGCTCAACCTCCCCATTTTGCTGTGGCCAGTAAGGTGTGGTGCTGATCAAAGTGATATTATTCACCCGGCAATATTGTTTGAATTCCTCGCTTACGAGTTGACGACCATTATCTGCATGTATCGACAGTGGCAATCCAAACCGAGCAAAAATGCGTTCAAGTCGTTTTATGGTCTCACTCGAATCAATTTTCGTCATAATTTCCACCTCTTTGAATCGACTATAGTAGTCAATAACTACAAATATGTAGTGACCTGATGGCAATGGTCCGAGAAAATCGATCGCTAGATGTTGCCACGGTGCCGACGGCAATTCAGTTCTTCTAAGCGGTTCAGGTGCGGATGGTGCGCTAACCAGCAGGCACCCACGGCATTTCTTAACATATTCCTCTGTCTGAATGTCCATTTTCGGCCACCACACTTTTGCTCTCAATCGGCGCTTCATTACAGTCATGCCGGGGTGGCCTTCGTGAGCTAGTTCCAGTGCTTTTCCGCGAAAAATTTGTGGCATAACAATTCGTGTTCCACGCAACAAAATATTACCAGCAAAACATAGCTCTAAACGAAAAAGTTTGAATGCCGATGCCGAATTCGACCATTCTCCCTCATACAACGCCTCTTTGACTGCTTGAATTTCACTGTCATTCATTGATGCCTCAGAAATTTCATCTAGTTTGATTGCTTTCGGTTCGGCGTGTGCCACGATCCATCGAATGTATTGCTCAGTTTCATCGCTATCCCTTATTGCTGGTATGTTCATCTGCCTCAGTAATCGTGATAGTGGATCAGCAATGTTTGTTTTTCCGGGCTTGTATATTACTTTGAATTTATACGACATCAATCGCATCACCCATCGTTCAATTCGTGCGCATGGTTTTGATTTCGGTGCGAACAACGTTTCGAGTGCCTTATGGTCCGTGATTAGTTCAAATTCACGTCCATACAAATAATATGTAAAACGTTCGACGGCCCATACCAAGGCAAGTGCTTCCTTCTCCGTTTGAGCATAGTTAAGCTCCGGCTCGGTCAAGCTACGGCTCGCGTATGCTATGATTCGGTTTTCTCCCTTTTGGATTTGTGTTAAAACCGCACCTAATCCGACTGGGCTAGCATCAGCTACGAGTTGCGTTCGACATTTTATGTTATAATATCCGAGTGTCACAGTGTCGGCCAATCTGTCTTTAAATGCATGGAAAGCTAGTTGTTGTTCTCGGCCCCAAACGAATCGCACTCCTTTCTTTGTGAGCCGGCGCAATGGCTCGCTAATCGTTGCCAAATTCGGGATAAATTTTCCTACATAGTTGACCAATCCAATAAAACTTCGAACCTCTTCCGCGTTCTTAGGTGGTCGGAATTCTTTCACCGCTTTGACTTTATCTTCCTTCGGTTTGATGCCCGATTCTGATAAGATATGGCCATAAAATTCGACTGTTGTGACGCCAAATTTGCATTTGGTTTTATTTAGCGTTATACCGAATTGACGAATGCGATCAAAAACTTTTCTAAGTCGTAAATCATGTAGTTCTTTTGTTGATGCAAAAACCACTATATCGTCGATATAGATCAACACACCCTCACAGCCGCTTAAAATCTGTTCCATCAACTTTTGAAATATTTCCGGTGCACAATTTATGCCGAACATGAGACGGGTGTACCGAAACAGTCCTTTTCTGGTCATGAATGTTGTTATTTCTCGTGACTGTTCGGAAATTTCCACCTGATGGTACGCCTGCTTTACATCAAGCTTCGAAAACCATTTGGCCTCACTCAGATGTGGTAGAAAATCGTCCATTGTGGGTAGCGGGTGATTCTCTCGTTCTACCGCTAAATTGGCACGCCGCATGTCAACACAAATACGTACATCATTTTCGCCTTTCGGTGCAACCACCAATGGAGACACCCATTTAGACACGCCATGCACTTGCTCGATAATTCCTTGACCAACCATTTGTTCAATTCGTTCATCCACCAGTTTTTCCAATGCCACCGGTACTCGTCGGTATGGCTGAGCTACAGGCTTTACATTGGCCAGTATTGGAATATCAATCGTCACACCTTTGATTTTTCCAAGTGGCTTCCGGTCAGTTCCGTTCGCATCGATCGCATTGACATTGCTCACATTTTTCGGCTCAACATTGTCTCCGATTTTCAGTATTCCCAGTGCTTTGGCGGTCCGATACCCGAGCAACACCTCTCCAGGCTCATTTGCAACATAAAATTTGGCCAATTTCTCGCTCGTTGCCGTTTTAACAACTGCTTCGATCATTCCGATGAACTTCAATGTGTGTGCACCATAACTTCTGAAATTAATGCCAACTTCATTTTGCCGGTGTGTAGTGACAATATTCTTGGCTTTCCAATCGAGCCACGACGCTTTGTCAACAACGTTTCGCTTCGTACCCGAGTCAACGATTACTTCAACATCGATACCGCCAATTGTCACCCACATTTTGTTGTACTTTTCGCCCGTGGCATCATCATCGGAATCCATCATGAAAATGTCATCATATTCGTTTCCAATGCCCTTTTCATTGAACTTTGATTCGGTCTCAATCACGTGCACATCTTCTGGCTTTACTTTCTTGCTCGATTGTTCATCGTTCGATGCATCACTTTTCCATTTGCCAACAAAACGTTTCTGGCCACCCGATTCACGGCGAAAACAGCACCGAGAGAAATGATCCTTCCGACCACAGTGATGGCATGTTTTTCCTCTTGCCGGACAATTATCATCAGATGCCTTGTGGCCTTTCGTTCCACATCGACCGCACACAATACCAAAATTCGTGCGTTTATTCGGTATCACATTTCGACGGCCCGTGAACTTTCGTTTCGAATTGATATTGCACACACCTTCTTCTTTTTGTTCATCCGCTGCCACCGAATTGGTGTCTGTGAACGTTGCTTCTTTCTCAAACGTTTTCTGTTGTTTAGCGACTACCTCGAAAATTCGTGCCATCTTTACAATCCGTTCCAACTCGTCATCACCACGTTCCAATATTTTGCGTCGCAACACATCCGAATGGCAACCGCTTGTGATTTGATCGCGGATGTTTCCATCGAGCTGATCGCCAAAGTCGCAGCGCTCGGCTTGCTCACGCAACCGCATTATGAACATATCAATTCGTTCGCCTTTGCTTTGTTTCAACGTTCTGAACACATGCCGTTCGTACGAAATGTTCTGTTTCGGTTCGAAAAATTCACATAGCTTAGCCACTGCTTGCTCATATTCATCCTGTGGCTGAGCTTTAACGTAACCCGTAGCCAACGGACCCTTTTGTGCAATCTCAACAGTTTCTTTTTCAGGCAATGAATAATAGACCGATTGAACTTTTGGACCGGCATAGTGCAACATCCAATTCAATTTCTCTTCGGCGTTCTCCATCGAATTTGCTTGTGCAAAAATTTCATAGCCACGCAACCAAATTTTCCAATCACCGCCGCAATTTCCATCAGTCTTGAATTCAAACGGCGGAGGTCCATCTGTCATTCGTGTTCGCTGCATGTCTGAAATACATAAACAAAACATCAGCATAATTCACGACAACATTACATTCGATATTTGGTTCAACAAATTTTTTTTTTTTTTTTTTTTTCACTTTGGTTTCACATAATGAATCACCGATGCGACGGTCGCTTGTTCTCAATCAACAAAATCTCATGCAAATGTGTCATCAACGTCTCAGTGTGCTCAGATACAGTGTAACAATGCATCGCATTGTTTACCGCTATCTCTGATATACACGCACACAACATGTTTTCGCGCGTCTGGTGGCGTCGCTCAGTAGAGTCATTATTCCATCTCTTTCGCTCTCGTGGCAAACTGTGCCGATCGTTTGTTCGTTTGTTTTGTCTCTGATTTTCATTCTCTTCTTCTTCTTTTCGATCGCAACGCAATTCCAACCGCTTTCTCTTTTTTTTTTTTAACCCTTTTCCATGTTCATGCCATCAACGCATTATTTCAGTCGCGAATTTCAACATATTTCACAATTCAAGCGACAATTTCAACATATTTCACAGCTCTATCAGTTTTACTTGAACAGACGCTATTTCATTTGTTTATTTCGAAATAAACAATGCACCATCCATCGTGCACTGGCTCCATTTCACAGACGCCCTTTTGTTGTTCCATCGTTCGAACAATCAATTTCAATTTCAACATATTTATCGCTCAGAATTTCGTTCTTCGCCGATATCAACTTATTTATCGCGGAAAATTTCACTTTTACGCCGATTTCCATTTTATACTTACTCCTGTTGTGAATGCGTTGTTATGATTTCTTCTTTTC
Organism: Sitodiplosis mosellana; assembly: GCF_009176505.1. Lineage (NCBI taxonomy): Eukaryota > Metazoa > Arthropoda > Insecta > Diptera > Cecidomyiidae > Sitodiplosis > Sitodiplosis mosellana. Next base: position 84 of record NW_022601949.1, on the reverse strand, counting down.
CTTTTTCGTACGCAGATCCGTTTTGCCTTCGTCGCCAATGTAATAGTCAGTGAAACACGTCTGCTTTTGTCGGTGGTTATGTAT
>NW_022601948.1:0-7085 GCF_009176505.1 Sitodiplosis mosellana | reverse complement strand
TGTTCAAGAACATATTGTTAAATTCAGCATATTGTTCATACAAAGTCCAATCAAATTGGCATTTGTTTAAATTCATATAAAGTCCAATCAATTGGCATTTCAGCATTTTTCATCAAAAAAAACAAGGTTCAATATTCGAAATTAAAGGCAACGAACCATATCTAGCAATTAAGCATTTTTGGAATAACTGTTCAAAATTAACAACTTAATAAAATTCAGTTCATTTTGATCGCTCACACAAATTTGACGTGATTTTAATCAACTCTTAATGTTAGCAATAGCAACATTTGGTCCTTCGACTTAAAAAGAATACAACGAAACTACGACGAAAATTTGAATTAAACCACGATTTACGAACAAAAGTTACAACGAAACGATAAAATTTGAAAAGTGTTTTTTTTCTCCCTTACGATTTCAAAAAAAATACATTTGAAAAATGCCTAATTCAGGCTCTGGCGACGAAGACGAAACACAGATCAGTGAGGAGCTTGCCGATCAAAAAATTAGATTGGAAAAGTTGAAAGACTTTTGTGTTAATTACACAAAAGATGGCAAAGACAGAAAGAATAAAGTCGAGTATTTTGAACGGCGTTTGCAATTGTTGGCTGAATGGAGAAACACGTTTGAGAAAGCTCATAACGACTTGATTGCGAACGAAGCGGATAAGGAAAATGCATATTTCGCTGAGAATCATCATGAAAAGGCTTTTACCAAGTGCGACGAAATGCATGATACAATAACAAAGGACTTGGAAACATTTAAAGCAAAACAAAAAAAAACGAAAAAATCATCCACGACCGGCGCTTTGACATCCAAAGCGGGCGCTCCGATTCCATCACCGCGTGAGAACGAAAATCCCAAAAAAATTCATATCGTCGAATTTTTGGATAGCGATGATGAAGAAACGATCGAAGATCAACTGGACATCGAGTCTCAAGAGGAGGTTCCACCGACGGTAGCAGTATTGAGATACCAAACGAAAGAATTATACGATGTGGTAAAAATGATACAAAAAAACGAACCATCGACTCAAGGTGAAGCCAACGCCCAGTTAGAGCAGTTGAAGACGGTTTGGGCTGAATTAAGAGCTACGTACAGACAAGTAAAGGTGTCAGCAGAAAGAGTTTGGTGCAACGAAATTCCATTCCACGAAATGCAAGAAAAATTTATGAAATTGTGCGGAAAATTAAATGATGTGAAAGAAAAATCGAATCAAAAATCAAACGTTGAATTACCAAAAATAAAGCTACCAGAGTTTAACGGTGCAAAAGATGACTGGCGCGAGTTCAAAGACCTTTTTGGAAAAATAATTCACGACAACAATTCGATTTCGGACGCATTAAAAGTGCAGTATTTAAAGTCTTGTTTAAAAGGAGAAGCATTGAAGAAAATCAAGTATTTGACACCAGAAGAATCAAATTATCAAGACGTGTACAATGTTTTGGAACGACGATATGGCAATAAAAGAGAAAATGTTGGCAAGTTGATTGATAAAATTCTTGAATTGCCAAACCAAACAGTTGAAACGAGCAGCAGCCTACGCAACATTTACGATGTAACGTACGAGTGCATGATGGCGATCCGTAATTTCGATGTGAATACTGAAAATTGGGATCCGCTCGTCATTCACATTCTAAAGAAAAAGTTAAGCAAAACAACTTTAATCGACTACGAATCCAAATTGGTCGATGTTCGCGAGCTACAACAATTATCCGACTTCTTAAATTACATCGAGCATCGCTTCATGGCATTGCTATCAGCTGAAGGTGGACATGAAAAATATGACAAAAAAAATGAAAATTTTGAAAAAAAAATCAAAAAAATCGACGATTCACCAACGGCATTCAAGTGTACATTTTGTGATAAGCCTCATTCTGTCTACAAATGTTTTGAATTTAAAAATAAATCAGTGAAAGAACGAAGTGAATGGGCAAAATCCGAAAAAGTGTGTGTTATTTGCATTCAAAAGCATGACGGTGAATGCAAAGCTAAATTCAATACGTGCAAAACATGCGGCAAGAAACATAACACCTTGCTGCATTTCGAAACAAAAAAAGAAGCAAACGAAAAGAAAACGACACTGCTCACGACGACCACTATTAATGAAGCAACGAGCAGCAAAAGTAACGAAACATCGCAAGTTCAAGTATTGACAACGACAAAAAATACAAATAAATTGTTAGCAACGGCATTTGTGAATGTACTATCAAAAAACGGCGAAAAAGTGCTATTAAAATCGGTAATCGATGGTGCCTCACAGGGTGCTTTAATAACTGAAAATGCATTCCAAAAATTGGGTCTTGACTCAGACAGTGTGAATGCTGAAGTGCAGGGTGTAGAGGGACGTAAGTCGACCGCTGGTAAAATGACAAACCTTACACTGCGACCACATTTTTCTGATGATTACGAACTCGAAACCGAAGCGCTTGTTATGAAAAAAATTACAAACCTATCATATTTTAAAGACGATTTGAAGCGTTATGATTACCTTCAAAATCTTTTGTATGCAGATCCAACGATCAACGACGAAAATGAAATCGATTTGCTGTTGGATGTCGCGGCATTTACAGCAATTATAAAAAACGGCCTAATCAAGGGGCCGATCGATGCTCCGATTGCGGTAAATAGTGAATTGGGCTGGTTGATAATGGGCCCAGAAAAAAATGAAGCACGCAACACTCCAATAAAAATTACATCATTGATTTCAAATATAGAAATTGAACGAGAAATTTCGAATTTTTTCTTATCTGAAGATCTTGAATGCGTCGATAGTGATGAAAGTGAAACAGAACCGAGCGATGAAGAGCGTTGTCGTGAAGAGTATTACGTAAAAACAACAAAAAGAGACGACGACGGCAGATTAAATGTTTCAATGGCATTTACAACTGAAAACGGACCATGTCTCGGTGATTCACGTAAGATAGCGTTAGCAACTTTATTCCAATTGGAGAAAAAATTCGCGAAAAATCCAGAATTTCACAAACAATACGTTGCAACTATCAATGAATCCATTGAGTTGGGACATTTAGTGCTGGAAAAAAATCCACCAATCGACAGCCACTACATTCCCCACCACGCAGTGTTTAAAAATAGTACCACAACCAAGCTAAGACAGGTGTACAATGCCTCGAACAAAACGGCAAATGGAAAATCTTTGAACGAGCAATTGGTTGTGGGAAAAATCGATCAATCTTCAATCTTTGAATTGATCATGCGATGGAGAGAGCCAAAAATCGCTGTCATAGCAGATTTAGAAAAGATGTACAAGCAAATTCGCTTAAACGAAAACCAACAACATTTACAAATGATCCTATGGCGAGAATCTTGCGACGAGCCGATAAAAAGTTACAAAATGACGACAGTAACATTTGGTTTGAAGGATGCTCCATATCTTGCCATTAGATCTTTACACGAAATTGCTCAAAGGGTCAAGGAAAAATACCCACGAGCAGCGAAGGCAATTTTGAAATGCTTTTATGTTGACGACTATTCGGGTGGGGCCGAGACGGTTGATGAAGCATTGTCCATTCTACGTGAAATGAAGCAGGCATTTAATGAGTACGGCTTCAATCTGAGGAAAATCGTCAGTAATTCGCCTGAATTACTTGAAGCTATCCCTGAGTGCGACAAAGAGCAAAATGTAAGCATTGTCAAAGTGCTTGGAATTCCATGGAACCCGAAAAATGATGAATTTGTATTCAACATCAAATTAAATATACACGAACGGCCACGAACGAAACGACAACTAGCTTCAGAAATAGCAACAGTGCAATACGATCCGTTAGGATGGATCGCACCGGTCATCGTCAAAGCGAAAATTTTGCTTCAAAATGTGTGGAAGCTAAAACACGAAAATAATAAACCATACGCTTGGGATGATGATTTACCGATCGAAATTGTGAATGAATGGATGAGCTACAAATCGCGATTGAGCGTAGTAAATTCAATTGTGATACCACGGTGGCTCGGCACAGCAACAAAAATGAAGGTGGAATTGCATGGATTTTCTGATGCGTGTGCAAAAGCAATTTCGGCCAACGTCTACATTCGATTCGCAAGTGAAGAATCGATTCGAGTGGTGCTGATAGCAGCAAAAACAAAACTGGCACCCATCAACGAGCAAACAATTCCAAAATTAGAATTGTGCGGAGCGGAATTGTTAACGAATTTAGTGAAAGCTACGCGAACGAGAATGAGTTTCAACATCAACGCAACAATTTTATGGAGTGATTCAAAGGTGGCCTTGGCGTGGATTAAATCTAATCCACAAAAGTATAAAAAATTTGTCGCCAATCGAATCAAACGTATCAACAAACTGAAAAACGTCGAGTGGCATCATATCGCCGGGAAACAAAATCCAGCAGACTGCGCATCGCGTGGAATTTTTGGTGACGAACTGGCTAATCATCCACTTTGGTGGTTCGGCCCAGCAATATTACACGAAAACACCGATATTATTTACAACGACGACTTAAATTTTGAAACATCGAAAGAACAAAAACTGAATGTATTGCTTGTTCAAAGTGATAAAAGGTGTTTTATCGACGACAATTTACCATTAGTATCTTCGTGGAACAAAATGATAAGAGTGTTCGCTTATGTGAATAGGTTTATTTGTTACACACGAAAAATGAATGTAAAAAAATATGAAAAAGGTACTCCGATTACAACGACCGAGCTAGAGCAAGCCGAAACGAAAATCATTCGAATCGTACAGCATGTGTATTATGAAAATGAAATTGAAAAATTAAATAAAAACAAAAAAATTGAAAAAACCAGTGAACTTCTAAAGTTGAATGTGTTCATCGATACGAATGGTCTGTTACGCGTGGGTGGTAGAATAAAAAACTACGACATACCATTTAACACCAGACACCCGATTTTAATTCCAAAAAAAAGTGGAATCTCAATTTTAATCATTCGTGATATGCACAAAAATAATTTTCACGCTGGCCCAAGGTTGACCGAATCACTTATCCGACAGAAATATTGGATAGTCAACGGTCTCTCGGCGGTAAAAAAACAACTCAACGGGTGTGTCACATGCCGTAGACACAACCCAAAAACAATGCAACAAAAAATGGCAAATTTACCTGCGGTTAGAACAACAGTCGTAAGCAAGCCATTTACAAACACAATGGTTGACTTTACGGGAGCAATTTTCATCAAAACATCGAAACTCCGAAATGCAAGAGTAGTAAAGGCGTACATTTGCATTTTTGTATGTATGTCAACGAAAGCGTTGCACGTTGAGTTGGTCAGTGACATGTCAGCTGACGCATTTATTGCTGCACTACGACGTTTTATCGCGAGACGGGGTGAAGTAAAAGTGATATTCAGCGACAATGGAACCAATTTTGTGGCTGCAAATCGATTATTAAACGAATTAAGTAACAACGAAAATGAGGAATTCAACACGCGAATTTCAAACGAATTGTCAACACAGAGAATAACATGGAAATTCTCACCACCGGGCGCACCACATTTCAATGGCCTGGTAGAAGCTGGCGTAAAAACAGTAAAAATGCATCTAATGAAAGTGATGGGAGAACAAAAATTCACATTCGAAGAGTTAACGACGATTCTAGCGCAAATTGAGTCGGCAGTTAATTCAAGACCTCTGACTCCAATTTCGTGTGATGTAAACGACATCCAAGTGTTGACGCCTGCACACTTCCTTATAAACTCACACCCAACAGCAATCGCCAGCGAAAACTTGGATGAATGCAAGATCAGTTATCTCGACCGCTGGAAAAGGGTACAACAAACGGTACGTGAGTTCTGGAAAAGATGGCAGTGTGAGTATTTACATACGCTGCAGCAACGAAAAAAATGGCAAACGATTAAAAACGCCATAAAAGAAAACGACATTGTGCTTTTAAACGATCAGTCATCACCCGTGGGCCAATGGCCCATGGGCCGAGTCATTAAAGTACATCCAGGCCAAGACGGACTGATAAGAGTGGCAACGATAAAAACATCGCACAATACTTTGACACGTCCATTAACAAAGTTGGCTCCACTTCCGATCGACGATGCCAACGAAATACCAAACTCATCAACGATTGAAAATGATTTAAAAAAATCCACCAACCGTACTCAAAATATGGGTACATCTTCAATTACGGCATTACTGACCACCGCAATGACAATAACGCCAGTAAATGCAACTACGTCCGCAAAATCCATTGAAACAACAACGACAACGATCATCGGAGTATGCATGTGTTTAACATTCATCGCATGTGTACTCATATTCTCAAAACAAATTCGAACACTCGCAACGTCGGCTATGTTAATTTTCGTAATGGCCATTTCAATGTATTGTCCAGCGGCAAATGCAGCTCCATTACCTAGTTCTGGGTTTTGGATAGCCGGACAATACGTTGACAAACTGGAAGCCGAAGACAGGCAAATGCAAGAAAGAATAACAAAATTGACGAACGATACAATCACAAGTATCGAAGGAATCGACGATAGCGTGTCAGAAGTAAAAACAACGCTCAAAATTTACATAGCATTGAATATTTGTACGAACATGATCATCCACATCGTCATGAACTGGTGGAGATCGCACAAACGCAACAAAAACAAAAAAACATTGAAACGTCTGGCAAAATGCGGTTGTATGCACTGCGTAAACCAACTACATTCAAAAAAGCGCTTACGTTCAGTAAAATCCGAGAACCACTGTAGACAACAAATACAATCAACCAGCACAACAGCCGAAGCTACGATTGTAGATAAAAAGGAAATCAAATTTCACGATACAAAAAACGGACAGGCACTAGTACCCCGAGGAATGAGACACACATCCGTAGAACATCGTGCTAAAAACAACGTATCGATCATAATGCCATGGGAAAAATAACATTAAATAAGATTCTTCCAATATGACATTTTCGTTTAAATCGGATGAATGAAATTTTAATCACGAAATCAATACTATTTTTTTTCTCATTGTAAATCAAAATATTGTTTAAAATTCTAAATTGTTATTAAATTTGTTTGTTTATATCAAAGTTTGGCCCGGGAGAATGTTCAAGAACATATTGTTAAATTCAGCATATTGTTCATACAAAGTC
>NW_022601946.1:0-8034 GCF_009176505.1 Sitodiplosis mosellana | reverse complement strand
ACGGACGATTATTTCTACTTTAATGTTCAACGCTCTGGCTACTATCGTGTCAATTATGATTACAAGTCATGGATTGCATTGCATCGCAATTACGACAACTTACCAGAAATTGTAATCGCTCAAGTAATCGACGATTCATTGAATTTGGCACGCGCCGAAATTGTTTCGTACGATATCCCATTGTCGTTCTTATTGAAATTACGTGCACAAGACGTTCTGCCATGGGCCGCCGCAACATCTGGCATCAAATTTATCACAAATATGCTAAGCCGTGAACCTGCTTATGAACACTTTAGAGTGAGTGAAAAATGAATAAGAAAAAAGAACAATAAAAATAACGAGGGATTTCGTTTTAATTTTAGGCACTCATGCGCTACATCATCAGACCAATTTATAACGAGATGCAATTCGATGAGCAGCCAAACGAATCACACGTAGATCTTATGCACCGAGCAACTATCGTTCATCAAGCATGTTTCTTCAGTCATGATTGGTGTGTTAACAGGGCTCAACTCATTTATCGCGAATGGATGCGGGACAAAACACAGAATTTGTAAGTTAAAATAATTGCATTCCCTTCTAAATTTGATTGAACAATAAAACTCACGTTCATTTAACTTTGGTATTTAGGATTAATCCAAATCTAAAGGGAATTGTTTACTGCACGGCTTTACGTGAAGGTTCCTTCCAAGAATGGTATTTCGCGTATAACCGATACTTAGAAACGACCAGCGCTTCCGAGAAAGAAATCATTTTGGACGCTCTTGGATGCACAACAAAACCATGGCTTCTGTCAAAGTATGTAGAAAATAACTATCAAATCGAAAAAAAGTTCGAAATACTCAATTGAACTCTCTTTTTTTTCTGCAGATATTTGAACATGACGATTACATCATCGTCAGGAATTCGGAAGCAGGATGGTCGACGTGCGTTCACGGCTGTTGCCAAAAATAGTCTCGGTTTTGAAATAGCGTTCGAATTTTTAATGTCAAACATTAAAGAAATTAGCGAATATTTCGGTGATGGTTTCTCAACACTCTCGAAGATGGTTGATTCAACCACGAAATTCATGAACAAAGACTATCATCTCGAGCAATTGAAACTATTTAAAACCAAGGCTGAAAAACTCGGTCTCAAATCCATCGGAGACAGTATTCATTTATCCGAGAAAAAGGTCGAGAATAATATTTATTGGCGATCACGTTCCTACTATAAATTACAAATGTTCTTGACATCACTAACACATGATCTTCACATCAATCTATCCTAAAAAGCATTAATTAGTTTTGGAATTGGAAATTTAAACACTTGAAGCGAAACGAAAGAAAGACATTTTCGAATAAAAAGCCAAAACCAGTAGACTACTTTCTAAAAAGATTTGTCCAGCTTTGCTTTTGGTTAATTTTACTATCATTGTGAACAATTCAGTGTTGGCCGAGACGAAAATCAATTTCGCTGGCTGGAAACAAATGCTATACTTATAACCAAAATGTAGATGAATGTGGAAAGTACATATTTTGATCGTGATAACAAAGTGTAGGGACGCCGAAGTGGACATCAATTTATTGTGAAAAAGATTCATGCCATCATTAGCGATAATACAACAGTTTACCTTGCACCAGACAAAATGGTTACTACCTTTGACATATATACGAAATATAATTTATTTTTTCTTACATGTGCCGTGCCGCATCCGAGGTGTCAGCCACAGAAACAAATCCAAAATTGCAAACATTTTCATTTTCCTTTTCAAACCAAATATTTGAAACAATGGAAAATTAGAAACAATTCAGTTGCGTTTTAGTGACGAATTAAAATGAAGCGCATGTTCTTCGCGTGGGATTTAGAACACGAATAAAAAAAATGGAAATGATTGACATTTTCTGTTTGATTCTGTAGCAGAGATACTTTGGATTCGTCGTGCACAACAGAACGAAACGCATACACAACGAATTTAATTGACGACATGCATATTTATCGCGACAAAAAAATAATGCTATTTAAGAAATTGCATCATGATCTTCAGCCATTTGAAACAAACAACGAGGCGCTGTTTATTGTCTCCTCACCAGGACACTATATAATAAATAGTAATTTCATTTCATTAGATTTACCCCAATTTTGGTGGCACGACGAAGTTCAATAACATTTTTGTCATCGAATTTTTGGGTGTCATCGAAATTAAATCGCCATTTGTTTTACATTTAAATTGAGAATCCATATGACCATTCACTGTTTATATTGAAGAGAATGTGGTATCTACTTCTTTAATTTGTTCACTAGATTAATTTACATTTCTCATATATGTTTTTTTTTTTTTGTTTCAACGCAAAACACTTTGTTTCACTTTGGTTTTCAAATACGAATACTTAGTTGAGTGATAAAATCTGTTTTACGAATCATTTTACACACATAATTCGATGTATATTGAACGAGAATAGGAATGGACGCTTAAAAATAATTTTAACATTAGATAAACAAAGATGATATGAAATAAAATGTATATGTATTTTAAAAATGCAAAAAAAAACAAGATGTAGAGGGCATTTTTTAGCGTCTGAGACTCAGAGTCGTGACCTCTTCAGCAATATCGTATTTTTGATGAAAAGCATAGCATTTGATTCGATTCAATCGAATCATTATCGTTTGTTAATCTGAAAAAGAACAATAAAAATAATTAGTTGAACCTGCAATGTTACCGAAGAGGTCAAGACTTAAGAGTATAGAAAATGTCGTCGGCATGTATATTGATATATATGTATTATGAAACGATCGTTTCCGCATGTTGAAATAAAGATTTTGTGAGATTCTATTTAAAAATAAAAAAAAGAACAAGAACAAAAACAAACCATGTTGAACTCTATCATTCACCAAATTTTTTCTTCTTAATAGGTTTGGTTTCGTTTGTCTTATCAAATCACGTCCACGAAATGAATAACTGTGAAACCCATTCACCAGTTCATGTGAATTGCCCGTCAAATTTCATATGTACACATAACCATGTGTTTTGCTTTGATTTTTCTTCTAAATCTATTCATCAGAAGAATTGAAATCTCTCGTGTTTTGATAAAATAAATGGTGTTTCGGAATGTTACAGATCAGAAACGAAAGTTTCCCATATTTTGCGTTTAATTTAAATGCGTCACTGAAAAACATTACTGTTGTTACTGTCAATTCTTTGGTTTTCCCTCGAGAATTTATTTCGCAAAACGAATATCTAAAGAGTTATAGGTTTCTGATAAAGATTATTATCACTGTCACCAGCCTCCTGGGATTCTACTTCCGCCAAACTAATGCCGTGGAATTGAACTGGCATTCACAATTTGCATTTTAAGGCCGCAAAAAACAATTGTTACACTGCCTGAATAAGCTGTCGGATGTTGCGGATACTATATTCCGATAAGTTTGAATGATTTCAATTGGTATCTCATTTTGTCATTTCGTTTTAAAATAAATTATTCCCACATTTCTAAGAAACTATAACCAATCTCGGCTTATCAATTTCATGCGCACGTATCATGTTTGGCAAAATCGTTGATTTTTTCTAAACGCTTGTAGCGTTTTTTTCGGCAAAATTTAATCAATTTGGACTTTTGTTATTATTATTTTTGCTTAACTAAATCAATTTTCACCATCTCAAATGCAATGAAATAAAATAACTATACAAATTTTTTACTTGGATCAATATCACTACTGAACGCAGTCTGTGGATCGCAGATCAAAATAGGTGACAAATATTTTTTCTTGAGAAATACTTTCCTATGAGCGAATATATTTACTGACACAAGGATAAAACAGAAAACAATAAAAAAATCTTCATCGGGCATAAAAATATTTATTTTATGGTGTTCACACCGAGAAACGTGTTTCTCATTGTGCATATGCATAGATAATTTGCAAATGGAATTCATGTTGCTATGTGCCCTAGGGGCTTCACGCGATTTTGCAGAACGCAAATAACTCTGAAAAAATAAAAATAATAGTGAATTAAACCTTCAACCGTAAATTTGAACCACTTTGGAAGGTTTTTGGTGGATAACGATGAATATTGGAACATTTTTTGACGATACAATCTGCACAAATTTACTGGTATGCACGTCAATCTCAAATATCTATGTATATTTAATAATATTCATTAGACTGTAATGTCAAAAAATGTTCCAATATTCACCGTTATCTACCAAAATCGTTCAAATTTACGGTTGAAGGATTGATTCACTATTATTTTTATTTTTCATACGTATACACGTAAATTTGGCATATCTATGTATATTCAGTAATATTCATTTGTCGTTCACGATGAATATTGTTGAATATACATGGATATTTCGGATTTACATGCATACCATTGAATTTCTAAGTTATTATAAAAGATGAAAAAAAATGATTTTTCCCCCTAGTATGTGCCATATCAAACAATGTGATATCACTGAGTTGCATACCTCCCGATGAGTGGACTGCAACTTCATTACGGCAGCCGCGCCTACACAAGGTCTCTGTGAAGAGCCGCATGCATGCTCATACATAAGACTGATAAGACGTCATATTGACGTAAAAATGTAAACGAAAACGTAATAATGTTTCTGTTTTCGATTCAGTCTGAGTTTTGAGTTTGCTTGGATTGTAGCAACGTCTCAGCAAAACTCACCCAAAATTAATATTTCAAGAATTTCCGTTGATACTTAGTGACGTGTGTTCATAAATTTAAAGTTGTGGTAAGCGCTTTTGCATAAATGTTTCAGTGCCAAAACTGGATTTACAGTTGACTCAATCAAAGTGGGTGAAATGAATTGACAACGAAAAAATGTCGAAAAGAATCTCAAAATAATTTAATCTTCGATTGGAAGAAGCAAATTTTATACGAGAGGAAGATAAAACGTGTTGGATTGCACATTTTATTTATGCACGTACCACAGACCTAATCATATGTAAATCTCATCATCGCGTGTGTTAATTTGTTTCTGTGCGAAATTTTAAAACTTTCTTTCTCTCATTTCTGTTTACTTTCAAAAAATATTGATACACCGCAAAAAATTAATGAAAATTAGCAATATAACTGGATTTTACTTAAATCCGCTACCACATTAAATGTTTCAATACAATTTCGCAATGAAATAAGCCATCCCCACTCTCTTGATTGTTTCGCATGATATATTTAGAATTTTTACTGATAATTTTTATCGAGTCACTTGCGTTTGACCCACCAAAGTGATATTGTAATTCACTCTGATCATTTAAAATCACAAATGAAATTCCAAAACTGTAAGCTTAAATTCAAATAGAATAACGCTCGGCGAATTTTATGCTTAGCTTAAAGCGTATATAGGTGGCCAATAATCAACGATACATCACTATCAACGAACAGACGGCGTTTCCATCAAAACACATAACACCATTCTGATTGTTGTCTTCATTTTCTTCACCATGTTGACAAGCACCAATCTGATAATCTTTTTATTCGCAGTAAGGTAAGAAAGTAAAAAATAGAATTAAGCAAAATTTAAAAAAAAATATGTGGAAAATTATAAAATATATCACGGTCCTACACTCATACGCCACCCTAGAAAAATGACGAAAACTTCACATTCCAATGCAAAGAGATAAAAATAAAAGCAAAGAAATAAAATGGACAGCGTTGGAGTTTGTTCTTATTATCTCAAGTCGGAACGCTTCAAAAAGAATTATAAAACTATTTTTCTGTATCATTTTCATTTTGAATTTTAGTGGTGCGAATTTGGTGCCTCTGCATGAAAATCCAACTAATGAGATAACTACACCGATTCCATTAACTGCAAAACCTCCAAAGCCAAGATCGATACAATTGAATGAAGGCTGGAGCCCAACAATCTATAGGTAAGTCGAAATATATCTCTAGATATCACAATCTTTTTACCGGCGCCTTTAGCATTAACTTCAATGCATTTGTAGTTAGAATGAAAATACTTCATTCATTGATTTCGTACTCAAGACGAGCAACTTCAAAGCGGTTTCGATTCTGCCATATTTGTAGTTGTTGTTTTTGGTGGTGGTCGTCTCGTTTCGAATTATTTTCTACAACGAATCTTCTTCATTTACCCAGATTAACTTAGATTCAATTTCTGTTTCTCCATCATCTGAAAATAGAATTTATTCTAGGCGAACCCTTTGTCGATATTGTTGGCATAGAAGTCAATCAATTTTCATTGGTATAACGCAAATCCATCGGAATGTTCAGAATTAAGCATATTTATCCATTTACAGATTGGTTATGGGGCCGGAGTTGGAAAACGGCATTAGCTATGGTCATGTTGAGATCGACATTGTGAAAGACGACAATGTAGAAGATTGGCCAAACATCGTTTTAGACATTAACAATATCACGATTACTAAGGCTCAAGGTGAGTGCTCGGGCTCAGTGGCCATTGTTATAACTCATTTTGATCAGATGGTTCTGGACTTTACGTTACATTACAATGATATCATATTTTCACAGTGTTTGAAAGTAATGCAACACTTACATGGCCGCTTGAAATAAAGAAAAAATATGGTGATAATAACGAAACATATGTCATCGAGCTTCTGGAGACGCCGAGAAACACAACACTGCAAGTGGACATAAAATTCATCAGCCAGCTATCGAATACACTGCAAGGATTCTATCGCGTTGGATACCATGACATCGACACTACGGACAAAAAGTAAGCAATTGATTCTATTCACACTTAGTTAGTCCAACGTGTGATTCTCTGCCATAAGAACCAATGTATTTGACGTGACAGTGAATAGCGGTGGCGCCTAAATAGAATCTGCGGCAACTTTAGGAACTATCAATACTTCTTATTGTTGCGAAATTCGTGACAACAACAAAAAGTATTGATAGTTCTTAAAAATGCCGCAAATTGCTAATACATCTTATTTAGGCGCCACCGCTATCTTGTGCCGGCCAAAAGCATAGGTTGAGTTAGTCATACGATGCAAATTCGTCTCTGTCATTCTTCAAGTGGGTTTCCGTGTGAGTGTGCGATTATTCTAGGGGGATATCACGCTCCTGCATCTTGTGAGATATTTGAAATAAACATCAATTGTATGACATATTTTCGAATATTTCGAATAAATAAATCAGATTTTTGTGGATTTTGGAGATATTTGAGATTTTTTGCATTAAATTCAAATAAATACATTTAAATATCATTCATAATCACAAAAATTCACAATATTCCGCCGAATTCACAAGTATCCACCATATTTCATACGACAGATTCTTAGATTCTGAAATTTTTTGAAATATTGGAAATAATCTAAGCGTGATATTTCTCTAGCGATTATTATTAATTTTATCTAAAGTTTTAAATCTTTAATCGAAAGATGATCACATTACGAAAACCAGAGATTACTATGGGATATTTTTATTCATATGGGATAAAAATATCGCATAAAAATAACAGATAATTTTCGCGCGTTGTGTTCAACGAAACGCATAAATACACAATAGTGATTCTGCACACACAGAGTCGCTGTTTTTTCGTTATACTCTTCACACTTACGATGAGCTGCACGGAGCGTGCATGTGCATGTTTCGCTCACTTTTTTCTTTGAACACTCTTCGTAGGTCAACACAATGTCTGTGTGTATGTCGCTTGTGTTGTCGTTTGTAAACGACGTCAAAGATTAACTGCGCTCTTGTTTTGAATGTATGATTCATTTTTCTGTTGGTTGATTCCTAGATGGTTGGTGAGCACGCAATTCTCTCCGATTGACGCCAGGCGTGCGTTCCCCAGTTTTGATCGTCCCGATAAGAAGGCCCAGTTCGAGATAAGCTTGATTCATCATGAAAACCTCACCACAGCACTATCCAATATGCCCAGCAAAAATATTACGTACGTTTCTTTTTCTCAAATGACAAACATATTTCTTTGCACTTATTAAATAACACTCTGCTAATTGAATAACTGGATCCAATTTTCGGTTGAATTATTATTACAGAAGTCCACGTCCGGGCTATGTTCGTGAAGATTTCCATATTACACCACATATGTCAACCTATCTGGTTGCGTT
>NW_022601945.1:0-2145 GCF_009176505.1 Sitodiplosis mosellana | reverse complement strand
GAAGATTTCCATATTACACCACATATGTCAACCTATCTGGTTGCGTTTATGGCCACCAATCTAGTCAAAACGAACGCATCCGAGACAGCGATCAAAGACGCAAAATTGCCACAAATCAACATCTGGAGTCGCAAAGAGGTCGCCGATATGACACAGTAAGCTAGGAATTTCCAGTCTATCACTTCGATACATGAATAATACGATCATTGTTTTTAATTAAAGGTTTGCCTTCGACTTGACAACCAAAATTTTGCCATTTTTCGAGGAATACTTTGGTATTCGATATGATTTGCCAAAAATTGACATGGTTGCTGTGCCAGAGTTTGGATTCTCGGCGATGGAAAACTGGGGCCTCATCACATTCAGGTCAGTTCTCCATATCTGTAATTACATCATTGTGTCGCGAAGGATTGGCATGGCTAGATAACTCATCTACTGAAATTTAAATTGATCTCAATTCATTCAACCATAAAATGATTTAATTGCACATGAGTCGTAAAAACGAAAATTGCGCGAAATAAGCAGTCAACCCATCTCACATTAGTTACGACGTCGTCGGCATCGTCATATCTGATTTGTGAAGTGGTGTTGATGAACCCCCATTGTATTTGCGCACATGAATGGGACATCTTCCATTTGGATTATGATTATTGAGCTATTTTATTACAATTTATAATTGCGTCTATGATTTTTTTTTTCTCTTCAATTCTGCTGTTCATATTTGCGTATGAGATGAATATCTTTCAAATTGTTAAACATATAGAAGAATTTGGAATCGGTCGGAACGGCGTGCATAATAGTAGTACCCAAGTGCCCACATAAAATCATAAAATATTTTATTATCACGCTTTAAGTCACACATAAATAAAAATGTGTGGCTTTGAGCATAGGTTTTAACAAGAACATATAATAGAATATCACACGCCAGTTCGTCAACGACAAATTACAATTTAATTTCTCAATTGAATTAACGGCTCGCCGTTAGCATCGATGAAATTTCAATTCAAGTCAAGATGCCATTTGAAAGTGTCACACATTTTAAATCAGAATAAGAAGCAATAGCCATCATTCTGGGTTTGGTCTATGTTTCGAGGCCAAAACAAAAACAAGGTGGTCATGTTGCTTGTGACAGGGCTAATGAAGCAATTGAATTCATTGATTGAGATATGATTATATTAATGATTTAATAACAATCGATTTATTTTATCGGACCCGGTTTAAATAGCTTAATTTTTGGTTTATTGCAGAGAGTCGGCATTGCTGGTACCTACAGACGAAGATCATCGATCGTCTGCCGGACATACGGAGACTGTGGCATCAATCATCGGTCATGAGTTAGCCCATCAATGGTTTGGAAACTTAGTCACGCCAAAGTGGTGGGACGATCTCTGGCTGAAGGAAGGATTCGCAACATTTATGAGCTACGTCGCAATCAATGAAGTGAGTTACGATTAAATCATATTTTTTGCGGTTTCAATTTTTCGAAAATTTGATAAAACATTTCCGTATCTAATATTTTGATTAGATCGAGCCAACATGGAGGTTCTTGGACTTTATTTCAATCAACGAAATGCAAAAGGCAATGGAAGAGGACTCTGATTTGAGTTCACACCCAATTTCGTTTGCCGTGGCAAATTATTCCGACATTCGTCGTATATTTGATCCGATTTCGTACTCGAAAGGAGCATCAGTGATCTGGATGATGCAAAACTTCTTGGGCGAAGAAACGTTCAAGGAAGCATTGAGAACATACCTAAAAGACTTCCAATACAAAAACGCCGTTCACGACGATTTGTGGAATGTGATGACAAAGTTCGGGCACGAACGTGAGACACTTCCTAGAAACCTCACCGTCAAAGAAATCATGGATACGTGGATAGTTCAAGCGGGCTACCCGGTGTTGAGCGCCATACGAAACGGTACCTCAATCAATATCTCGCAGCAACGCTACTTACTCCCAAACGGAATACCAAGCAATGACACCCAGAGATGGCATATTCCAATCACATATGTAACGGGCGCCAACCCAGCAGAGAATACTGTGCCAAAATATTGGCTCAAGAACTCCGATAACTTAACACTTCCTGATGCGGTCGCTACGGACGATTATTTCTACTTTAATGTTCAACGCTCTGGCTACTATCG
>NW_022601944.1:0-3132 GCF_009176505.1 Sitodiplosis mosellana | reverse complement strand
CATGTAAACGAGCGGTTTCGGCTAATCCTATATTTATTCTCAACGACTCATATGTTGAAATTAAAAAAAAACAGTAAACTACATACGTAACGTTAGTGTTTATGTTCTGCCTCAATGCAATGAACTCCGTATTCTTCTTCTCATATAACTGCAGCATGCGTGAATGTTAATTTACTATTTACTACTATAATGGATCCAATTTTATTTTAATCAATTTTATCGATTTTCAGTACTCAAAGTACACCCGTTGTTCCTCAGAGGCAACTGTCTACGGGATCTACATCGCAGCCTCAGCAAACCATAAGTAATCCATCACACCCACAGTTTGTCATTGTAAAGTCAGGCATTAACATTCAACAACAAGTCAAGCCAAATATTGTTGTTATGAAACCGCCCAGTTCCAATACACAAGTAAATATACTCATATGAAATATTTTCATGTTTTTTGTATTGATCGAAAAAAAACTCTTTTCAGGCACTGACACCCACCAATACACCGTACATTATTCAGGAGTCAGAAGAAATTGACGACCTCTCCCATTTAGAGTAATAACTATTCTGAATCATTTTTTATGTATACATAATTTCACAAATTCAAAAATACATTTTTTGGTACAAGACAAAATCCGAATATATTTAAAGTAAACTTTAATCAATATTGTTGATATTTGAAAGGATGCATATTTGTTTTGACAATTGGACTTCATATATTTGCTATATATTTGCTCGCATCTAATGTTCATTTGCTACTACTTGGCGATATTATTTCACTGAATTTTTGCGCTGCAACCTTCTTTAACTGTTCGCTCTCCTGAGGACCAGTCGCATCAACCATTCCACGGAAAATGCTCTCTTCATTTTGTAACAAATTATGTGGAATATCGTACTCTTTGGCAATGCCCGCATCCATAACTAAGACACGGTCGGAATCCATAATGGTATGTAATCGATGCGCTACAGTTATAACGGTAAACTGTTTAAATTTTTCGCGAATTGTTTTCTGGATGAGCGCATCGGTTTGTGGGTCTACGTTGGCTGTGGCCTCGTCTAGCACCAATACTTTATTATTTCTTAAAATAGCTCGAGCCAAACATATCAATTGCCGTTGGCCTTGGCTGAAATTGGTTCCGCCTTCAGTTACCTGAATAAAATAATTTAAAAGTTGTTAAGAGAACTGTATTAGCTTAGCACTGAAGAAGAAAAACAAAACAAAACGTACAAAATAGTCCAAGCTTTCAATCATTGACTTCAATTCAACGTCCTCCAGTGATCGCCACATAGCATCATCGGTGTAATGACCAAACGGATCCAAATTGTAGCGGACTGTATGTGAAAATAAAACTGGATCCTGGGGAATTATAGAGATTTTCTCTCTCAAGCTGCTCAACGCAATTGTCCCAGTATTGATATTGTCTATTTCAATTATTCCATCAACATGGGCCAAACGAAATAGAGCTCCTATCAATGAGCTCTTGCCAGCACCGGTTCTACCTATAGGAAGATGTATATCCAAATTTTGCTTCTTTGTTTTTTTTATAGTGCATACAAACTCACCCACAACTCCAACTTTGAAACCAGATTCAATCTCCAAACGAAGGTTTTTCAATATTGGCGGTCCTTGTGGGTCATATCGCAAGGACATATTATGCATTTTTATTTTACCAGTTCTAGGCCAATCCGATGGTGGTTTTTCATCAGGACTTTGTTCCTATTTGAAAAAGATATTCAAAGTAGTTTTTTATGGTTATAGCACGTTTTTTAAATACCGGTTCTAGGTCTGTATACTGCAAAATTCGTTCGACGCTTGTCATCTGCTGCATAGTCTCTGTTGCTTGCCTAATTCCATATTGAACCATGCCGGTCAAAATTAGCGCCTGTGAAATGGCTAACCCAACATTTCCGCTGAATGTATCTTTGTGTAAATGAACAGAAGAGATACAATTAGAATTGAGCCAATCTATCTATAAAATAATAGTTGATTATATGAAAATACTTCTCACTTTCATAAAAAATAATAAAACTAAATGTAACGCTCGCAACAAATGCGGTGCTGATACAATCCATCCATAAGCCGCATGCTGTATTCGATGTCATTGCCTAATAAAGAATAATTAGAATTAGAAGATCAACCAGAAAATATAATAAAATAAACACCAACCAACTGCCAGACTGCGCTGTGGACGTCTTGCAAATGGTCGAATTCATTGGCTAACTTATTCTGAATATTTCTTGCTCGTATTGTCGCCAAACCGTTGATAGTCGCCGTCAAGTGCGAGAAAACCGGACTACGACCTGAATATTTTTTTTTCAAACCAATTTAGAAGTGAACTTCATTACACAATACACATTCATTGAACACAATAAAACAAAACCTACAAATTCCTTCTAAACGCTTCAAGTCTTGGGACGGTCGTAGGTACAGCTTGATAATTAGAGCGAACAAAACTATGGCACATGATAAAGCGAAAATCATTGGCGGATTCACTATCACGATCACTGCTAGTATGCCGAGCATAACTAATATTATTTGGATGGCTTCCATCATCACTCTTGGCATTATCTTTAAGATATTTAGTTGAAATTTTATTCAATGTTACTTTAGGATATGTTAAATTCGAATTACTTCATCGATAGCACCCATATCTTTTGAGAAACGATTTAAAATCCGACCAGATGGATTTAAATCGAAGAATCGCATTGGCGCATGCAAAATGCTGTAGAACATTTGATCATGTAATCTCTTCGAAGCACGCGAAGTTGTTCTGAAGAACAATATACTGCGATAAATGCAAATCTGTATGAAATGAAAAAAAAGAAGAATTCATTAGTAGTAGATGTGATGATAGACACTTCTGAGTGTAATGTAAGTATATTGGGCTAACCAGTAAAGGTCCCTCATTTTCAATAATTTTTTTACAAATGATCATATGCGTTCGATAGGGCATCCCTCAAAACCTCCGAAACAATATTTCTTTTCGTTGCGATTTTCCCGGGGGTGGTTTTAGAGGTTCTCAAAGTTGGCAACCCCAATTTTTTCCGGAGGCCATAACTTCTACGACTGGACATTTCTGGGAAGTGTCTTTGGAAAAGTTGTAGATCTTGTCAAGATACACAATTTTGCCGAACAAATCA
>NW_022601943.1:0-3310 GCF_009176505.1 Sitodiplosis mosellana | reverse complement strand
AAATTTCACATAGTGTCTTCGGAAAAGTTGTAGATCTTGTCAAGATATAAAACTTTGCTGAACACTTTGTCCCCAAAAAAACCACCCCTTTTAACTGTGGGCCTACCTCCGGATGGCTCAAAAATCTCTATTTTTAAGAGTGACTTTTGACCTTGAAGTGATGGTTTTTTGGGGATGATTTGTTCGGCAAAATTGTGTATCTTGACAAGATCTACAACTTTTCCAAAGACACTTCCCAGAAATGTCCAGTCGTAGAAGTTATGGCCTCCGGAAAAAATTGGGGTTGCCAACTTTGAGAACCTCTAAAACCACCCCCGGGAAAATCGCAACGAAAAGAAATATTGTTTCGGAGGTTTTGAGGGATGCCCTATCGAACGCATATGATCATTTGTAAAAAAATTATTGAAAATGAGGGACCTTTACTGGTTAGCCCAATATACTTACATTACACTCAGAAGTGTCTATCATCACATCTACTACTAATGAATTCTTCTTTTTTTTCATTTAATACAGATTTGCATTTATCGCAGTATATTGTTCTTCAGAACAACTTCGCGTGCTTCGAAGAGATTACATGATCAAATGTTCTACAGCATTTTGCATGCGCCAATGCGATTCTTCGATTTAAATCCATCTGGTCGGATTTTAAATCGTTTCTCAAAAGATATGGGTGCTATCGATGAAGTAATTCGAATTTAACATATCCTAAAGTAACATTGAATAAAATTTCAACTAAATATCTTAAAGATAATGCCAAGAGTGATGATGGAAGCCATCCAAATAATATTAGTTATGCTCGGCATACTAGCAGTGATCGTGATAGTGAATCCGCCAATGATTTTCGCTTTATCATGTGCCATAGTTTTGTTCGCTCTAATTATCAAGCTGTACCTACGACCGTCCCAAGACTTGAAGCGTTTAGAAGGAATTTGTAGGTTTTGTTTTATTGTGTTCAATGAATGTGTATTGTGTAATGAAGTTCACTTCTAAATTGGTTTGAAAAAAAAATATTCAGGTCGTAGTCCGGTTTTCTCGCACTTGACGGCGACTATCAACGGTTTGGCGACAATACGAGCAAGAAATATTCAGAATAAGTTAGCCAATGAATTCGACCATTTGCAAGACGTCCACAGCGCAGTCTGGCAGTTGGTTGGTGTTTATTTTATTATATTTTCTGGTTGATCTTCTAATTCTAATTATTCTTTATTAGGCAATGACATCGAATACAGCATGCGGCTTATGGATGGATTGTATCAGCACCGCATTTGTTGCGAGCGTTACATTTAGTTTTATTATTTTTTATGAAAGTGAGAAGTATTTTCATATAATCAACTATTATTTTATAGATAGATTGGCTCAATTCTAATTGTATCTCTTCTGTTCATTTACACAAAGATACATTCAGCGGAAATGTTGGGTTAGCCATTTCACAGGCGCTAATTTTGACCGGCATGGTTCAATATGGAATTAGGCAAGCAACAGAGACTATGCAGCAGATGACAAGCGTCGAACGAATTTTGCAGTATACAGACCTAGAACCGGTATTTAAAAAACGTGCTATAACCATAAAAAACTACTTTGAATATCTTTTTCAAATAGGAACAAAGTCCTGATGAAAAACCACCATCGGATTGGCCTAGAACTGGTAAAATAAAAATGCATAATATGTCCTTGCGATATGACCCACAAGGACCGCCAATATTGAAAAACCTTCGTTTGGAGATTGAATCTGGTTTCAAAGTTGGAGTTGTGGGTGAGTTTGTATGCACTATAAAAAAAACAAAGAAGCAAAATTTGGATATACATCTTCCTATAGGTAGAACCGGTGCTGGCAAGAGCTCATTGATAGGAGCTCTATTTCGTTTGGCCCATGTTGATGGAATAATTGAAATAGACAATATCAATACTGGGACAATTGCGTTGAGCAGCTTGAGAGAGAAAATCTCTATAATTCCCCAGGATCCAGTTTTATTTTCACATACAGTCCGCTACAATTTGGATCCGTTTGGTCATTACACCGATGATGCTATGTGGCGATCACTGGAGGACGTTGAATTGAAGTCAATGATTGAAAGCTTGGACTATTTTGTACGTTTTGTTTTGTTTTTCTTCTTCAGTGCTAAGCTAATACAGTTCTCTTAACAACTTTTAAATTATTTTATTCAGGTAACTGAAGGCGGAACCAATTTCAGCCAAGGCCAACGGCAATTGATATGTTTGGCTCGAGCTATTTTAAGAAATAATAAAGTATTGGTGCTAGACGAGGCCACAGCCAACGTAGACCCACAAACCGATGCGCTCATCCAGAAAACAATTCGCGAAAAATTTAAACAGTTTACCGTTATAACTGTAGCGCATCGATTACATACCATTATGGATTCCGACCGTGTCTTAGTTATGGATGCGGGCATTGCCAAAGAGTACGATATTCCACATAATTTGTTACAAAATGAAGAGAGCATTTTCCGTGGAATGGTTGATGCGACTGGTCCTCAGGAGAGCGAACAGTTAAAGAAGGTTGCAGCGCAAAAATTCAGTGAAATAATATCGCCAAGTAGTAGCAAATGAACATTAGATGCGAGCAAATATATAGCAAATATATGAAGTCCAATTGTCAAAACAAATATGCATCCTTTCAAATATCAACAATATTGATTAAAGTTTACTTTAAATATATTCGGATTTTGTCTTGTACCAAAAAATGTATTTTTGAATTTGTGAAATTATGTATACATAAAAAATGATTCAGAATAGTTATTACTCTAAATGGGAGAGGTCGTCAATTTCTTCTGACTCCTGAATAATGTACGGTGTATTGGTGGGTGTCAGTGCCTGAAAAGAGTTTTTTTTCGATCAATACAAAAAACATGAAAATATTTCATATGAGTATATTTACTTGTGTAATATTGGAACTGGGCGGTTTCATAACAACAATATTTGGCTTGACTTGTTGTTGAATGTTAATGCCTGACTTTACAATGACAAACTGTGGGTGTGATGGATTACTTATGGTTTGCTGAGGCTGCGATGTAGATCCCGTAGACAGTTGCCTCTGAGGAACAACGGGTGTACTTTGAGTACTGAAAATCGATAAAATTGATTAAAATAAAATTGGGTCCATTATAGTAGTAAATAGTAAATTAACATTCACGCATGCTGCAGTTATATGAGAAGAAGAATACGGAGTTCATTGCATTGAGGCAGAACATAAACACTAACGTTACGTATGTAGTTTACTGTTTTTTTTTAATTTCAACATATGAGTCGTTGAGAATAAATATAGGATTAGCCGAAACCGCTCGTTTACATG
>NW_022601942.1:0-10951 GCF_009176505.1 Sitodiplosis mosellana | reverse complement strand
ACTAATACGCGTTGACAGTCGAACAACAGATTTTGAATCTCTGTCGGTATACTGTATTCGCAATATAACGTAGCATTCACGACGAAGCGGTTGGCTTTTACATTGTTGTTGCCAGCGATATTTTGACGCGCAATTCGAATCGAACAGTCGACAATGTAGCGTGCATTTTTGCAGACGGAATAGAAAATTTGTGTGCAGTTTTTTGTTGTTGAAATTGTTCATTTTGAATATGTAATGTCATTTTGAAATTGTGAATAACCGTATGTGATTATAGCGTAATTTTTTGCTGTTGTTTGAACCGAGATTAGAACCGTTCCTAGAGAAACGCTTAGGAAAATGTGAGTATCGACATGTGTCAATCGCAATTCATTGTGTGGCTTTGATTTGATTCGTGTTTTCGTTCTTGTCTAGCGTCTAGGCGACGCTTTTCGATGCTTTGAACAGAATAATGGAAATTTACTGTCGTTTTTCCAGTTGTAGGTCGAAGTAATCCAAAAATTGGCAGTGATTTGTATGCTTTTCATGAGAAACGCATTTTGGTGTGACATAACCGCAAAGTTCGCAAACTCGCTCATCTAACTTCTGTTTTATGTGCAAGAAACATCAGCTGAATCCAAAAAGGTTAGAATATAAGAAAATCACATACGATAAACATAAAAATTAGAAATTTAGCCATTTTTGATACGTTTTGTTTGATTACTTTTAATTGTACTTTAATTTTCTGGCATCGAAAAATCAATTTTGCTACAACATATTCGAAAGGCGTTTATTGCCAAATAAATGGCTAAATTTAATGATTATTTTCTTCATTTCCAGTTCAATTTTGTGATTCCAATCGAAATGTCTGACGTCGGACCACCGCCAACAAAGCGAACGCGCTACAGTGCCCGGATTGCTTCGGCCAATCGATCAACCGGTGCAACACCATCGACGTCGACTTCAAGTCGACCGCGGTACATACTAAGAAGTAACTCCAAACCGGAAGATATCGTCAAACCGCTCGCAGATTCCGAACACCGACGAAAACCACCGAAATATCGCATTCAAAAACTGATGCATCTCAACGACGATTGTTTGTTGACTATTTTCGAGCACATGGACCCAAACACACTGAGTCACATTGCAGCAGCATGCAGTCGGCTCAGCATTTTAGCCCGTTATCACTTTCGTATCAAGCACTCTGACTTCACCACCGCATCACTCGTTGAAGATGGCTCACCGAATTTGAGAATGATGATGAAGATACTGACAAACTTTGGCGATCTCATCACATCGTTGCACTTGTTGTGCTATTTATTTGTCCAAACAAGCAGAACACCGTACGATTTGCTAGAGTTGGTCAAACGACACTGCCCCAATTTGAAGACGCTGAAGCTTGAAGATTTCACCGTGGCAAACGTGCGCCTTGTTGGAAAGCTGAAACCGTTGTTCCAAAACGTTGAGACATTGGTGCTTGACAACTGTACGTTCAGTACCCATGATTTTGGTGCAATGAAACATCTTAAAATGCTGAAAATCGAAGCTGGTGACACTCCACGTGACGTTTTCACTCGAAATTTTCCTAAATTGGAGCAAGTGGAATTTGTAGACATGGAAACGTTTGATGATGATTCGTTGATGCAATTTGTCAACCAAAATCCAGCGTTGAAGCGATTGTCGATTGTCAACTGTGAGTTTGTGTCAACGAAAGTATTTGCTGCAATTGGTCAACTGAAGCAGCTCGAGGAATTAGAATTCCACCAATACTACATTCGACGATCGGATGAAGCATTTCAGTCTGATTTAATGCAATTGGCATCAATGGGAAATCTGAAGGTACTGAAGTTGAATTGTACCAAAATGACCGTTTCTGGTTTACTCGAAGGCTTCGCGAAAAATAAAATTCCGATTGAGCACATGGAACTTGTCAATGGTCGGATCGATGACGAAACAAACGGAAACATTCACAAGCTGAAAACAATCAAGACGCTATGTTTGAATGAAATGGCCGGACTTACTGAACATCACCTGCTGGGTTTCGTCAAAGAATTGAAATCGCTTGAGAAATTGCACATCAACACACTGGCAAAAATCAATCGATCCAGTCTGAGAGGAATTGCTCGCTATGGTAACCGGTTGTCTTGTCTGAAAATCGATTCACCTCTACTGGTTTTGGACAGCGACACCTACCAAGATATGCTGACCGCAATTCAAAAACGTGACCAAAACATCAAGCTTGATCTGACAATTTATGGCGATGGCAATCAGTTGTCTGTTGCGGAATCGCTTTCAAAGGGACCAAACGAGAAATGGTTCACCGTGAAAGAGTTGAATCGAATGCACAATCCAATCTTCCCTCGTCAGGCAACACCCGACGATGATGATGAAGATGATGATGAAGATGATGATGAAGATGATGACGATGAATTCGACATGTTTGATGATGAAACAGACGAAGAGTTCGGGCGAAGAGAGGAAGAGGAGGAGGAGGAGGACAGCGGCAGCGAACGTGACCGCACAGCTACAGATTCCGAAGACGAAGCAGATACTGATTGATAGCCCATCACTTGATGTAGCACATTACATTACGCAATCATATGGCCATTTCGAAATTTGAATAAGAAATACCGCATTCTAATCTTCTTGAAATCATAAGTTAAGTACATAACAACACGTTGAACGAACCGAAATCAAAATAGTAAAAGGTCAGAAGGGAAAATGCTAAAAGGGAAGGGAATTCCACATTGATTTTTGTTGTTTAAGAAAATAATCTTTATTCGTTATTCATTTATCAACACCATATTCATATCAACTTGATATTATCGAGTTTATTTTTGTTAGTCGAAGAGTCTGAAATTCAGTTATTATAAATTTTTGTTTGGAAAGTTTCTCATTTATTGTGCTTTTTGAAAAAGCAATGATGAACAAAATAGAATATAAAGTAATGTTTAAGAAGAGTACAAATCAAAATCTCTAATTAAATAAAAATAAACGAGAAAAATGCCATCGTGTGTACATTTTTTCAAAGTTGTCTAATGTTCCAGAGAAACTTTCATTGAACGCACTCTGTCTGCGAGCCGTTTGACATTTGCTTTTGACATAAACACTGTCTGTCACAAGTAGCACATGTTTACAACAGTAAATAGCTCAACTGCATGCAGTGCATATGAACGAGCCAAAATGAGTGAAGAAATCGAAAAATTGAAGAAGCCAGAGAAAAAACCGGTGCGATATTTCAGCGATGTGAATAAAACCAAGTCAGACGATGTAGAGCACATAAAGGTGAACAACCAAAAGAAGGCGATTCCATTCAAAGGTGAAGTGATTCGAGTGCAGGAAAAGGCAAAATTCTATGCAAAATCTAAATGGGACAATAAGTGGCCGGAGAACGCAAGACATGGCCAGCAAAAGCGAAAGAAGAGTTTGGTTAAGCTTGAAGTTGATCCGTATGCAAAAGACCGACATTCTCGTAAGTACTTTGTTTCAATGTGTGTAGAATAAAAGACAATTTTCTTTGCGTTCAAGCGAATAATTATCGTATCGTTTGTCGTATTCAAGGTGGCGGTAAATCGAGTGGCGAAGGAATAAAAACCGATTATTTCAAAGAGAAACTCCAGCGTAAAGAAGTTTACTATGATTTTGCCAATGAACAAGCGGCCCGAGCTGAACTGCTGCTCAATGAAGAAGAAGGTTTTATCGAAGCGGAGGATGGCGTTAGCACGGCCGAATACACACAGAAAGAAATCGTGGATAATGTCGATATATCTGCTGCATCGAAGCATTTTAATCTAAACTTAGACTTTGGCCCGTATCGCATGCGATACACAAAGAATGGTCGTCATTTGTTGATCGGTGGACGTAAAGGTCATGTGGCTGCATTCGATTGGATTACAAAGAAATTACACTGTGAATTCAATGTTATGGAAGAAATTACCGATGTGTCATGGCTTCATATCGAGACAATGTTTGCCGTTGCACAGAAAAACTGGGTGCATTTTTACGATAATCAAGGCATCGAAGTGCATTGTGTCAAAGCATTGAATCGAATTAGACGCTTAGAATTTTTACCGTATCACTTTTTGATTGTGAGCGCCAGTGATCAGGGACATTTATCATGGTTGGATGTGTCAACGGGTAATTTAGTGGCAAATTATCATTCGAAATTGGGTCCAATCCAAATGATGGCACAGAATCCATACAACGGTGTAATGTGCATCGGTGATTCAAAAGGTGTGGTTTCGATGTGGGCACCAACTGTCCGAGAACCACTGGCAAAAATGTTATGTCATTCCACACCGATGACAGCGTTGGCGGTGGATCCGAGAGGAACATTCATGGCGACCAGCGGTTTAGATAAGCATGTTAAAATCTGGGATGTTCGTTCATTGAATGGACCAATTTGTGATTACATTTTACGAACACCGGCAAATGAACTGGCTATTTCACAACGTGGCTTAGTTGCATTTGGCATTGGCAATCAGTGTGAAATTTATCGTAAGCCGAACATGGTGTCAGTCAAAACGCCATATTTGCGACATAAATGCTATGGAACAATTGGAAATATGCAATTCTGTCCGTTCGAAGATGTATTAGGCGTTGCCACAGCCAAAGGATTCACGTCATTAATTGTGCCCGGTTCTGGTGAGCCTAACTTTGATGCTCTTGAAGCTAATCCATATCAGACTAAATCACAGCGTAAAGAAAGCGAAGTGCATGCTCTATTGGATAAGATTCCACCCGAACTGATCAAACTCGATCCAAATGTAATTACACAAGTAGATGTGCCCACACTTAACGAAAACATTGAAGCCAAGAAATCATTATTGGTACGTATTAAATGCTACATTCTACGCCATTTTACTCAATGACGTTCTAATCGTGCTATTTTTCTCCTTCTTACAGTACCTCAAAGTACCGCAAGTCGATTTCAAACAGCGCAAAAAGATGAAAGGAAAAGG
Source organism: Sitodiplosis mosellana (assembly GCF_009176505.1). Taxonomy (NCBI): domain Eukaryota; kingdom Metazoa; phylum Arthropoda; class Insecta; order Diptera; family Cecidomyiidae; genus Sitodiplosis; species Sitodiplosis mosellana. The sequence continues at coordinate 6,014 of NW_022601942.1, read as the reverse complement.
TGGCTCGGTGAATGCGTTTAAAGCGAAGAAAATCGTACGAGATCAAACGAAGAAACAGTTTATACAAACAATCAAAGGCGTTAAGAAGCAACTCATCGACGAACATCAAGTCAGTGCAGCAGACGATAAGAAGAGTGTCAAACAAGGTGCTCTCGATAGATTTAAGCAAAAGAAGAAAAAGTAAAAGTAAAAATACCGTTTTCAATCGATTCTACGAAAGTTTCAAATAAATTTGATGTAAATGATAAGAAAAAGTCGTTTTGAAGTGTTTAATTGAATCAGAGATGAGTGTAGTAAGTCAGCAGCAGCAGCAGCAGATCGAAGAAGAGCTCGGTACGCCGATCGATCAAGTTATTGCTTCTTTCATTTGGTGTGATGGACATATTTGTGTTTCGTATTACAATGTTTCATCGTTGGATTTGTTCATCACATACGAAATGGTGGATTTACGACCGGATTTTTGTCACTTACAAAATCTATTTCGCATCATGCCAAATATGCGAAATGTGTTGGCCAGTGGACCGGAAATTTTCTTGACGGCCGTAATGAAGCTACTTGGCCTACCAAACAAAATGGACCCCAATCAGTATCGATTGAACCGCTTGAAAACACTTAGCGCAGCCACTTTCGTGGTGTACGCAAGTAATGAGAAAACATTGGCCGAGAATCGAAAACGAATACTCGAAATGCACATGCCGCGAATGACCAACACAATGACGGTGCAACAACGCTTCAATTTCATCGAAACCGTTGTTCCACTTCATCAAACTCTGGTCGTGCAGAGCCTGGGCAATTTGCTACATTTTTTGGACGCCAATTGGAAGCATTTATTCTTGAGAGAAGAGACAAGACCCTTCGTTTCCGATGTGAAAGTTTACAAACTCGATGGCACTGTTCTGCTTGATGAATCGACATTCAGTGCGTTACAGGTACAATTTATTTTTATTTTACTCCGAAAATCCATTTTTTCTTTCAACGCATGATCATTCGATATGAATCGCATTTAGGTATTTGCACACAAAGATCATCCATCAGGATTCAAGAGAGGCGCAAGTAGTGCCCCTACAACGGATAACGGTGCATTGTCTCTGTACGGTGTTATGAACACTTGTGTGTCTCGTTTGGGTAGTAATCAACTAAAGGTGTGGCTGTTTCAACCAGTGAGCGATGTAACGGAGCTAAGACGTCGGCATCGTATGATTGAATGGTGTCGAAATGAAAAAAACGCCGTTAATTTGACCAAATTTCGTGCTTCTCTCAAGAAAATTGTGAACGCTGGTGAACTTTACGCCAAATTGATTCGTACGCGTGGCAAACCGAGTATTTGGAAAGTATTCAAGCGGTCACTGTACTATGCAAATGATATTGCTGATATTTGCAAAGCATTGCTCCGATCAAACACACCCGACATCGTCGAAACAGTTATCGAAGACTATGGCAAATATGTGAACGAAAACACTGAGGTGTACAACATGCTGAAACACGTTGACACCATAATTGATTTGGATGAGTCGATTGCAACCGGCAATTTCACAATCCGAACGGGGTTGGACACCGATCTTGATGGAAAGAAAGCACTATTTCTCAAGGCTCGAGATGAGTTACAAGCATTGATGGGAGACGATCTCAAGCAATTTCCGTCTGGGATCAAAGAAGCCACATGCCACTTTGTGGCTGAAATGGGATTTTTAATTGGTAATTACTTGGCCGGTAAAAATTGAACAAATGAATTTTTTGCGAAATAAAATTTGGTCTCTTAAATAGTATTTCCATCGGCTGGCTTGGTGTCACCCCAAATGCTAGAGAGTGGCCATTTGAAATTCATCTATAAATTGCAAGACTCATTCTACTACACATCATCATTGTGCACCGAAATGAACAAGAAGTATGGCCACTTGTATGTGGATATTCGTGAAAGAGAGCAAGAGATTTGCGACCGTTTGATGGAACACGTTTACGAGCGACTCTATGATATTCATCGCGCAATCAATTATTGTGCCCAACTCGATTGCTTGATGGCAATGGCATCATTCTCATTGACATACGATCTGGTTCGACCTGAAATGGTTACTGAACAAAAAATTCTCGAAATTAAGGTATGGCTAAAATTGCTCAAAAAAGACTCTTCATTCATTTAATTTTATTCAATATATCTCGCTATTGCCATACAGGATGGACGACACTTGTTAGTTGGCCTACAGCGAAAGTGTATACCAAACAACACTTCCATCAGTATTGAGAAAAAGAATCTGATCAACATTCTGATTGCACCGAATGCTTCCGGGAAAAGTGTGTATATGAAGGCCGTGGCGCAGATTATATACCTCGCCCACGTTGGATCGTATGTGCCAGCATCAGAAGCAATCATGTCAACAGTTGATGCGATTTATACTCGAATGCATGGTCCCGAATCATTGTACTTGAGTAAATCGGCGTATTTGGTGGAATTACAGCAAATGAGCAATGTCATCATGAATTCATCTTCCAAATCATTGATTTTGGTCGATGAATTAGGTCAAGGGACTACTGAAGCTGATGGCAAATCACTGCTCATTGCTTGCTTACGTCATTTGGACAGGCGTGGACGGGCGTGCCCAGTTTCCTTTATCACAACTCATTACACAGATGTTTACGACTTCATGGTGAACGGAGAACGGGTTGCAATGAAAACATTCGAAATGACTCAAGCCGCTCATGGAGGACTTTTATCAACGTTCAAAGTAATCGATGGACGATGTGTCGCACGTTATGCAAAGGACTGTGCAATTCTACGGCGATTTTTGAATCCAATGACCGTTCAAAGTGCAGCAGGCAGCTCAGTCGGCAATCAAACCAAGAAGAGGTGAGCAAAAGCATTGGAATTTTTTTTTCTATTCAAAACAAAATTGTTTGAAAAATCTCACCAAAATTCACATGTTCATTGCAGCGACGCCGTTTCATCGGTGGGTGAAATGACAATTGAAGAAATCGAAAGCGATGTACGTAACAAGAAAATCGCTTGCGCTTCAACAATGATCAAGGCATTCATCAACAGTTCGGCCAACCGGAACGAAGAAGTCAATTACATGAAAATTCTCGACAGTTTCCGGCTTTAGAGATACCAAACTTCAATTCGATTACGCCATTTTCCTACAAAATCAAAAATATTCAAAAAATACTCAATGCTCTTTTTCCAAAGAAAAGATTTTTCTTTATTCAGATCTTAAGCGTAAACTAATTTTACAAAAATAAAATGGATTTCTTAAATTAATACACAAATTTGTATATCACACATTCTGAGACAGTTATCTATTCAATCAAAAAGTTCCATCTCAATGGAGTGTTGCTCTTTTGGTTCTTTAATTGGTTTGCGGTTTGTATTTAATTGAAATTATCAGCGATGATTAATCGCTACTGAACATATGTGGTTTGAAATTAACACATCATCCAGGTGTCAATTTATTTTGATCAAATTTACGCGAATAATTACAATTTGTTCAGATACAATCAATGGAATCGTTTGGTAAAAAGCAAATAAAGGTGTTTTTCAAGTGGTCATGGCATGCATTTCGCACTAATACAAGCTAGTAGATGAGTAGTCTGTTGTTTATGAACATGAACATCAACATCAAATATGGTTTAATTTCGAGAAACACTGAACTTATCGCAGAGAAATAAATTGAATAAATGGAAATATACATGAATATGAGATTCAAATCCACTTGGAATCTTTTTCGTCTTCGAGGAATGCTTTAGTTTCAGGTGGTAATGAAGAAGTCATTTGATTGGTAAACTCATTTAAATCACGCACTTTGATATCGGCATAGGAACGATGTGACATTTTCGAATCAAGTGCCGGATAGTATTGCCGATAGCACAGGTATGCGATAATAATTCCAATAATCGAGCCGACGGTAACATCTTGCCAATGGTGATGATAGTCACATGTTCGGCTGACTGCTACTAACATAGCAAGGAAGAGGGGTGTGATGCATAAGAGTAAACGCCACGACTGGCCACGGCCTCGTTCACTGAACACATGCAACTTTCCCATCAAATATAGCGCAACAAAACACATGCTAACGAACGAAACTGAAAGAAACAAAGAACATACAACGAGCATCTGAGTAAATGTTGAATCATTGTTGATGTTGAGAAACGCAGTAAATGTTGTTTATTTGAATTTTTCTTACATGATGAATGTCCGCTGGGAAAACTTTTGCGACCGTCCGTGATGGCATCTTCATCGCCCGTGCACTCCATTTGATTATTCATCTCTCCGTCGGGAAAACATCTCCAGAAGAAATCTGGCCGTGGCCTTCCTACAAATTCAAAACATTTTTGGCTGAAGCACACACAATACTTAAAATAATAAACAAACATTATATCCCTTACCAACACACAGTTTTAAGACATTGGTGAAAATACCATTAAGCCCCAGGGCCAATGTAATTGATAAATTAGCTTGAATAAACTCCAGTTTATTCTTTGTCACGAGGAAATAAATTAAGAATATGCAGCACGGAATGCCAAATACAAATGGCCATAAAATTTCAGTTGGAACATAGCTATCTGTTCTTGGATTGCGATACAACCAAATCTCATCGGGATGAATTTTTCGCTTGAATGGCGAAGCTCGTTCTAGTTGGCTGTGAGAAAACGCAAAGATTTTGTTCAGTAAAAATGTTGGATGATGTCATAGGTGAGCATGATGAGAGGGAAAAAAATCACACTCACTAAAACGCAATTGCCATAACAACACGGACAAGAATTTCAAGCCACGTATTAACATATGTTAAGGCTTTTCTACTTCGTGGCATTTTTTTTTTGAAGACGATTCAAATACAATTATCTACGAAGATCGCAAAACTGTGGTAACTATGAGTGAATGAAATTTTTAATAGTACACTAATAAATTGTATACATCCTTTTACAAGGTCGCGTTGAATTCTAGTCGACAAGTTGTCAGAATCGTCTTCGTATTTACTTGTAGTCGTTGTTGTCGTCGTCGTCGTCGGTGGTACAGAGAAACACTAGCCGAGGCCAGCGATAGAATAGAACTAAACTACGGAGATTGAGAGCAAAATTGTTATTCCATACACTTAACGATTGACTTCACATGCACCCGAATCAAAAACATATCAAATTACAATTTTACTCGACTCCTTATCGTCGAACCGATTTTACACAATCCTCGCGCTCTATTGAACAATAATAAAACACCACCATTGAAGCTACAGCTGTCATTGTTGTGTTTGTGTAAACATCAAAATGCGTGCGCATGTGTCAACTTGGTAGTCAACGTCTTACAAGTAATTTTCCATCAATTTTTGATTTCATTGAAGATAATATCTAATACTTTTTTTTGAGAAGACAAAAATGCGTCTGAAATACCTATGCTGAAAAGAATTCTTAGTTTGTAGAAATTTGAGAATATTTCAAATAAAAAAAAGACGGCAATTCAATCATTTCAATGTATTTATTTACAACAAGATCTATCCATTTATTTAACGTCTTGGTTTAATATGAATCAAGTGTATGATAAAATGATTTTCAGTTGGCAGCAGCTTCAGCAGCGGCCGCTGCTTCTTTCAATTTTTCCTGCTTTTTCTTCCAACGTTTGCCTTCTTCCTTCGTTTTACGCGGCGGTGGACCTTTACCACGAAGTGCTCGCAAACGTTTCATTTCTTCTCTGAAATCGGCATGTTCGTCACGGAACAGACCATATTCACGTAGATTTACCATGAGTTGTCCCATTTCAATGTGCCGTGGATAATAGTTGATGACTTCGTCTCGGAGATAAAGCGGCTCTTCTTTGAACATTTGCACGACTTTCATTGATTGGCTGGTTGTGGGTCGGGTCACTTCACCGAAAATGCGATTCGACAAATGCCTCATGCGACGACCATATTCGGTGCTCGCATTCGCCACTTTTGCGTACTTCGCCACATTTACAAACTTGGACATTTTAGTCAAAATCTCTTCGGATTTACAACAAACTTTTTCTTAACTTTACTTATTCGGAAATGTTCATA
>NW_022601941.1:0-4869 GCF_009176505.1 Sitodiplosis mosellana | reverse complement strand
TGATGTCGTCTTCTTGATGTCGTCTTCTTGATGTCGTCTTCTTGATGTCGCTTTCTAGTAGCGGCTTTTTTACGATTGTCCATCTTTCAGCAAAGTCTTACACGAATCTGTTCAAAATTGACAATTTAGATTTTCATCATTGTGTCTCATTGAACAAAGAAAAACGCCGTGGATTTGCACAATAAAAAAATCAAACTTTTCAAATAAATCTCTATGGAAATAAGAAACGTTAGCGACAATCCAGGCATTAAAGTTTTTTCCCACTTAACACAGCTAATTACTTGATGAGATAGTTACATTTCCAGAGAAAATGATGCAAAGGGAGTAAAAAAATTCGACGGGTTTTTATGCTTGCTTAAATTTCGTCACACTGTTTACTTGGAAAACTTGAAATGCTCAAGAATAAATGAATGAAGAAACGCCTTTAGAAAGGCTTTAATGTGTGTTGCGATCAGATTAACGAACTATTGTGACACTTGACAGCATTTGCCGGCTTTCGCGCTTTAACTCGAATTGATGTGCGTGTGTATGCAAAATCTCGCTCGATGCATTGAAACATAAACATCATGCTAATTTGACACTTGTCAGTTGCCGAACTGAATTTTGACTGAAATCAATTGGTAGCATCGCTTTCGAACAGATTTGATTGTGTATGACAGACGCTTCTGTTGTTTGTTGTGCCGAATGTGCTTGCGACTCAGCGATACATAAACTACAATGCACATAGTTGAGCTGTCAATAGTTCCGTTAAGAACATACAGAGAAAATAAAGAAATTTTTGAGAATAATAACCGTTTTTAGTCGGATAATCAATTGAATCGGATCAAATTTTACAAAAAACACCATGAGACATGTAAGAGTTGATTTTAATATCGTTGAAAAAAGTGTTCGCCAAGTTTGCCAATTTTATGTTCAATAAATTTTGCTGGATCATTTACAGGTACATGACATTGAAAATTGTCAGCCAACCAACACGAGTCAAACCGATGTCGATGAAGAAGACGATGTTATTTTGATTCCAGGCCCGAAACCACCCTTCATCAACCTTGTATCGGATGACGAGAGCGAAGAAACCACATCAACCAATAGTCAAGAGTGTGAATCAACGGAATCGACCACTGACAGTGATGATAGCGATGACACCAAAAATAGCGACCAAAAAATAATTCGATGTGACAGCTCATCCAGTTCAACTGATTCGACAGACGATTTTATTGAAATAACTCATTCACGAAATTTCGGTTTCGAAACATTTGGAATACTTTCCGATGATGAAAGTCACACTGTCACTGAAAATGCTCCAGAGAGTGTTGTTATTTCGAGTGACGATGATGATGCAATTTCTCCACCGTCCGAGCACAAAGACAAATTAAATGCCACCGTCGAAAAACCTTATGAGGTTGATGATGGCAACAGTTGTATGACTGATTCGGTCTATGCAAAAGAGGTTACGAGTAGATTTAAGATGGTGTCTGAATTGGATAGCAGTAGCGAAGAAGACGTTCCGATACCGAAACGACAGCAAAAACGAAAGAAAATCCTTGAATCGGATACCGTTGAGGATGAGCTAAAAGAATTATCTGAACAAAACAATCATGTTACAACGTCAAGTTTTTTGCCTGATTTCATGCCATTGTGTCCAGACAAGCCCGGAAAATATACACCAGCACGTTCAGCGTCGCACGTTTCGGCCGATTCGACAACGATCACCAATGAAATGGGCGACAAAACGATTAATCTCACACTACAGCAGTACAAGCAATTGATTTCCGACAAAGGCGTGCATTTTTTGCGTAACATTCAGCTGCAATACAATGTGTCGGTGCGTTTGGAATGGGGTCAACTCGGAATGGTATTGATTGTGCATGGCACTGCAAGTAATCAACAAGATGTTCACAATGCTCTGAACGATTTCTTCGAATCAACCGAAAATCCACACCATACTGCACTTGACGCACAAATGCCAAAGAATCGCGATGCACTGATCGAGTATGTGCGCTCCAAAGTTGCCATTTTGGATTCGGCTATGTGCAATGTTGAACCTATGGCTGATATGATTCAAGGTTTATTCGATCGCATTCGTCGAAATGAAGGAAAGAAATCAAAAGTTAGGGAAAGTATACGTTTGCGTCAGCATCTGAATATGGTATTGTTTGGTCGCTATGGACTTGATCAGGGAATGTATCATTTGAATGCATTCCAAGGATGTTTGCGCGGCATTACTTACGGATACAATCAAAATGTGCCATTTGATGTACGTTTAAGACTCAGTGAACACATGAACTACATCTTCTCGGGTGACGATCACAAAAACTACGAAGCTATGATCGACCAAATGAAAAGACACCATTCTTTGCCACCGTTGATTTTGGATCGAAAATTGATGGGCCTTGAGTTGAATACATGCCCCAGTTACTTTGATAACACACCACAAAGAGGCAATTTTTTCAATTATCCACCACCATCGTTCCCGAACCACACTTTGAACATAACGAATGCATATCATCGAAACAACCAATTGAATACACCACCGTCGCTGATCTAATTAGAACCTACTTCACTGTTTGACATTCAGACTGAACCACCATTCGAATATTTCCCGTTTTAATATGAATCGATGTACCGTTGAAATCGCTTTTCATCAAACCAAAATTGAGTTTTGGACAGAGATGGAAGCTTAAGCTATTAGCTTAAGCTATGCAATGTATCCAATATAACGTAGCTATAAGGTTTGATACTCGAAAACAAAACGATCGTAATGCCAATAGATTGGCAAATTAAGCTCGATTTAAAATTTTAGAAAAAACATTTTTGGAAAGAATCGTTCAAAAATAATGGTTTTTATCAAATTTTATTGACCGAACTTGATCGAACTTTAATTAATACAAAAAAATATGTAAATTTGGCTGTGGATGCGAAGAAAAATAGATATTTTAACATTTTTTAAAGACATGCAAAGAGTCATAAGACAATGTATCCTTTTTATAAAAATTTATAAGAAAATATATTGATTGCGTAGTATTTTTAATTCATGTGTTAGTATTTTCTCTTTAAATATAGCTTTTTAATGACGGCTTGTGATGATTTCTGCGTGGAATACCTGCTTTCATCCGTAATAATTTGAATGATTGAATGGAATTTAACTATTTTTGTTTTGCCAATGAGTCCCTTTATCTCTGCCAGCAATGGAGGTGGTCGTTGGGTCTGCTCCAGTTGCCACCAAATCGTTCCAAAACAGCTTGGAAATCATTTTGCTTGAATAGAAATAATTGAGCTGAGAACTTCTTCAGTGCTTTGCATTTCTCCATGAAAGCGATCACTTCATCAATCGGAAAAGTGCATAGCCCAAAATTAACTTCAACCAATTCTGGTGACGAAATCTTCGACAATACACCCTCTTCGCCCTCTTTTCTACACCGATAAGTCAGCTTGGTAAGTGATGTATACTTGCTGATGAAATCAGCCAATTCATGATCCAACAGAATAGTACCATCACTTGATTTGATTATGAATTCTTCAGGATTATCGAATGCTAGGAAATATAATGCATTTGACCCACCTCTGGTAGATGTAAATTTTAGTTTCTTCACGTTTGAAAAGAGTACTAGTTCAGTATTGCAACCACGATTCACGAACAATCTAGATGTATTGATTTCCAGCCTCTCCAGATGTTGTAGATGGACACTAATTCTTTGAAGGTATTTGATATCGATACGGCCATTGATGTACAAAGTTCGTATCTGTGAATTTTGGCGCATGAGTCCAGCAAAGTGTTCCGTATTTAGAAGATTGACGCCAAGTGGAAGGTCCAAGTATAAATCTTGCAAATTCGGCAAACGAACAGCAATCGCATTGCCATTTGATATTTCGTTTGCTCCGCCAAATCGCAGGCGACGCATCATCGGAAACCATTTGTCAAGCTTTGACAGCTTGCTTCCCAATTGACAGTTGATGAAACTAACTGCTTCCATTTTTGGAAATGGCTTCGTCAAATTTGCTAGCGTACGTGCTGAACAATCGACCAGCGTAAATTCAAGCAGTGACTCGGCACAATATTCGGTGATGTAACGATCGAGGTGTGCATACCATCCTGAATACCATTTGTAATTGCATGCTGGATAAGTAATGTTCAATTTTGTGATTGAATTTCCGAAGCAACGTAGCAACTTGAAGCAGAATGACCGTGGAATTTGTGTTGTAGGTCCAATTACCTCATACTCGTCATTTTCATAAAAACCGATTTTGCAAGAGTCGACTTTTACCCATTTTTTCCTGTATTGTTCCTGAAACACCAAATTCGTCGCTATTTTCAAATGTTTATTCAAGTCGGCAAGATTCAATTTTTCAGCGACACTTAGATATTTGAATATATGCACTAAACAATCCACGTTGACATCTGTCAGCTGAGTGGTGGGAGTGGTGGAAGCGATGTGAGTTGGAACTCGTTTTGCTTGCTCTTCTTCCAAATGCCGTCGTTGTCTTGTGTAATACACTTTCTTCGGCGCATCAGCCATTTTACTGGATGGATGTTTCTGAAAAACCGAATAAACATGAAATTGTTAGTGTTTGAGAACATCGCTCAAAAAACCATCGGTTTTGGATTGACTTTAATTCACATTGTGAATTTGAGATTGGAATGAAGTGTTCATTTTGTAACAAAGAATGCATTAATATCGTTTGGTGACGTATATGATGTATTGGATTAGTTAAAAACCGTTTGGAATTGTAAACAAAGTCACGTTTATAATTCTTACGTTCGTGGTGCTTTTCACATCGGCAAGCACGGTCTCAGATGGCTCGAAGCGTTTATTTGCCGCTGTGATGTCGTCTTCTTGATGTCGTCTTCTTGATGTCGTCTTCTTGATGTCG
>NW_022601940.1:0-1482 GCF_009176505.1 Sitodiplosis mosellana | reverse complement strand
TTGCTAAATAAAATTTGGCGTGAATCCCCTAGATTTATGTGAGTCATTGAATGTTTTACATCTTTTTCTAAAATTAAATAATTTCGAACAAACTCTTCAGAATCGACTCGCCGAATTCCCTGCAGAATAATTTTCCGAACAAAAAAAAAAATGTATTATTATTAAATGCAATTGCAGTTTTCAAATCCATAGCTTTCAAAGTGTTCTAGTACTTCATCACACGCACACTAGAATACTAAGCAAAAATTTCAATAGAACATAATTATGGAATAAATAAATTAACTATAGTTACTACACTATAGTGATTTACTCATTTTTATATAGAATAACACTTTTCATCAAATTATTATTTTTTATGCGAACGATGGAGTATTGCCATCGTCCAAATCGGAAAATTGCGAAACGTTCAAAATGGCTTTTGGACTAATGGTAAACGTCATGTTCGTACTATTCTCTCTTTCTATCTTACGCACTCATACAGACTTTTCGTTGGGCGAGAAGGTCGGCAATAGAATCGACTGTGCACATAATAAAATACAACTGGATACGACGTTGTGAAACATACATCGTCCATTATTCGAAGTGAAAAGGTCTCTGAGTCTCGAAAACTTATTAAACAAATATATTTCCAAATTTCTATTGTGAAAAGTGATCAAAGTAAACGAAAACGTAAGTGAACCTAATAAATCAATATTATTTTAACGTTTAGTGCATATGCATAAAATCACAGCTTATTACGAGAATAAAGTTGAAAAAAAAATCCATGCAATCATGGCCGACGAAACCAATGAAATTTAGCTGTATTTCATCACCCTTCTAGAACAATCGGGTGCGCCAGCTAAATTTGTTGACCTGTTTTTTTTTTTCATTTTCCACAAAGAAGCAAAGAAAATATACTAGTATGTTTTTCAATGGAATTCAATCCCACAGTTTTTATTAATTTTGTGGCCTCAGTTATATTTTGTATCATAATTTTCGGTTCATCGATGAGAAGAGTTTTAGTACAGAAAATTTGTTGCTTTCTCTTTTGTATTTTGGCTTTGGTAAATCCATCTAAAAGGCGTAAATATAGTTAAATAACCAAGAAAATTGGAAACGCAATCATTTTTTCAGTTCATTCGATTTAATGACTTTGAAAAACAAATGACTCATAGAACTTATATAAATACACACATATAATTATGGCTAAAGACAAAGCGCACACAAATGACGCATCAGAAAATTAAATTCAGACAAGGAGTATTTATACGTATATTTTAGATGAAAAAAATCATCTCAATATCCTTTTGTGAGGTCAAAAACGCAGAAATTCGCTTTGAGATTTAATTTTTCGTTTCCTTTGTGTCGTGAACATTCGACCCTCAGACATGAGCGTTCATGTATTGGTATACTTCGTTGTTTTCAATCTTTGTTTCTTCTTCACACAAATCATATGTTCGAGTATGAAAGCGATCTCTATTCCCCCTATACGTTTCAAAGCGT
>NW_022601939.1:0-4434 GCF_009176505.1 Sitodiplosis mosellana | reverse complement strand
CACAATTAAATCTTCTTTTTTGGGAAAATCGTCTGTTACAATGATAAAGTCTTTGTTTTCAGGGCATTTCGCTACTTGATCCAAATATCCAAGCCAATAAATTATTATTCCGTTGCCAAATCTGAAAATAAATCACATTTTTGAATAAAATTGTCAGCGAGTTTCGTTTCCCATTTATTCAAGCAGAGTCAAGCATGTTTCGATAGAAATATCAAGAAAAAGTACCTATTTCCGTAGCTAGACAATTGATCGTTCACATATTGCCGATGTGAAGTCATATCGCCGAATGATGCCTTGCTCTCGATCCAATTGATTATCTTTCCTTTGTACATACAAGGTACGGCCAATTTTAAATCCGGTGTCTTGTCATATCCATATCGTCTCAAATGCACTTCGTCATGAAACTCCAAGCCCGCATCTGAGGCCATTTTTTTCAATCGCACTTCATAATCTTCACCAATGGTTTGTCGTTTTAAATCAGTCAATGGACCATCAGACTTGTCATTGTGGAGACAATTCAGAACATTCAACGCCAACAGAGGGTCAGGAATTAAGTATGGATGTTTCATCATTTCATTGGTTACTGATTTCGGTTTTCCCTCAAATCCCATGCTCAGCAAAATGCGGCACAGAGAAACCGGTGAAAAGTTTTCACGTGTGGCAATTTGCAGTAAAATAAATGGGTCGCCCCTTGCTCCAGATTGTTGTTTGTACCTTAAATGTAAAGAACCCAGTGAATATTGAATTCAATCGAATAAATTTGAAAATACAAGAAGCTTACTCTCTTAACAAGTCTGCTCCAGATCGTGCAATCCTATGATGCCATTGTTTTATGTGTTTTTGCCATTCCTTTGATAAAATCGCTGATAAAACTTGTGGATCGATATGGCTGAAAAATTTCCGCAACTCTTGTTCACAATGAATGGTAAGCCCCCTGAATTTTGTGCAGAATTCACAAATTTGTTCATACGTTTCTGTACTAATCACAACCATTTTCGGACGATAACTTCTTTCACTTTTGAATCCATCAGATATTTGCAACAGAATAAGTGTTTCGATTCAATACTGTTTACAATTATTGCGAGTATCTGACATTTCTCTAATACGGCTTACCGGTTGAGCTGTCAAAATTTGAATGAATGAACCGGATAGTTTACTTTCAGTCCTGCTAACTCAAATACTTGAGTTTTTATCAATGACATATCACTAGAATTTAGAGAGAAAAAAAAATTTCTTCAGTTTCAATGGTAAATCTGAATAAAATCAAAAATGTGGGACTTTCACATCGAAATTCTTTAAAACACAAACAAATATGATTATTCCATGCGTTCATTTCTCGTTTGAGATCAAAGAGGTCGCTAGTGGGTAAACATTTTATGTTGGAACGAATGATTTGACACATTTCGGCGTTCTACGATATTTGTTGTCAGTGAGCGACGGTGTAACATTCATCAAATTGCATTTGTTTCATATCATCACAGTTGAAAAACTTACAAATCCGAAAAATGGCAGCAATTTCGAGCTATGAACTATTGGAAGATGGAAAAGTATTTGCTGATTACGGACGATCAGGTTTTAATTTCGAGAATTGTCGACGGTATGAAATTCAATTTTAGAAAGTGTGATTTGTGCATTGTCATTTCAGGGAAAACTTAACCTCAATTCGCATACCGAATTTATGAATTTGTTTATATTTTAGCAATGAAATGTTAATCAAGAATGGTTTCAAAGAGCCAAAATCAATTAAAACGGGCACAACAATCGTGGGAATCATTTTCAAGGATGGTGTCGTTCTTGGTGCTGACACCCGAGCCACAGAAGGACCAATCGTAGCCGACAAGAATTGCGAGAAAATCCACTTTTTAGCCAAGAACATGTAGTAAGTATTTCATCGCATCCAAAATGCGCCGGACAATTGTCTAAATGCGTCTCAATCGTTTTTTAGCTGTTGCGGTGCTGGAACAGCAGCTGATACAGAAATGACGACAAATATGATTTCATCGCAATTGGAATTGCTTCGATTGAACACCGGTCGTGAAGTTCGTGTTACAACAGCCAATACACTGTTGAAACGGATGCTATTCCGTTATCAAGGCCACGTTAGTGCTGCTTTGGTATTGGGAGGTGTTGACATCAGTGGACCACACATCTATTCCATTCATCCACACGGATCAACAGACCGATTGCCATACACTACCATGGGTTCCGGCAGTTTGGCTGCTATGGCTGTTTTTGAAGGTGCGTAACTTGTACACATAAGTGTTGCAATTTGGTACGTCTTAATCTAAATAATTATATGCGACTTTTAACAGATCGTTGGCGACCGGACATGGAAGAAGAAGAAGCCAAAAAATTGGTTCGCGATGCAATCGCTTCGGGTGTATTCAATGATCTTGGTTCGGGCTCAAACATCGATTTGTGCGTTATCAAAAAAGGAACCGTCGAATATTTGCGTGGTTATGAATATGCCAATGAGAAAGGAGTTCGTGCTGTAAGTTTTTGGGGAATTCATTTATTGTCTGTATTTAACCATTTTCATGAAAATGATGTAACGAAAATATCTTCTTTTCAGTTAAACTATGACTTCAAGCTGGGTACAACAGCCGTTCTCGACACAAAAATCCATCAATTCGACATTGAAGAGACCGTTATTCCAATCGCATCCAGCAGCGCCACACCGATGGACACAGCTTGATTCAATATTTTCTTGGCATTTTAAATTTTCTATACTAAAACATAATAAAAAATAGGGCTATTAGCCTGCTAAATGGTATTAATTTCAGATGTTTATTTCATTGTAAAGAAAAATGTTAACTTCAATGAATCATTGAATCAAAAATTTCCATTAAGATAACGAATTTCCACAATTCGCATCAATTCCATTCAAACTTGACGGTTTTCCAGTATTGAAAATGGAAATCCAACAGTTCAATTTCTGTTTCACAAAAAATTGAAGAAGTGAACTCGTAAAATTTACAGTGAACATCTATTTTTAGTCGGAATCAATCAGGTTTAGCGGCAGACCAAACAATCGCTTCCAATATGGAATATTCCAATTGTTGTAGTACGAACGACCACTGGAAGCGTAAACATGGCGACAGCGGTAAGCTGTCAACATAACAAGTATTTTACCGATTCTCGTTTTTCCCTGTGTGACAACTAACTACAAGTTTCTTCTAAAAAAAGGAATCCCACTTGTATTCAAGCAAAAAATCATATCAATTTAACACATTTTTAATAAATAAACGTGAATAATTGCATAAATTTTAAAAATTCTCAGGCGAATGTTTACATTGAGTCATTAAACGTCATCAAATACATTGTTCATATCTATATCGCTTCCAAATCGCTTTTTTAGATTTTAAATAGAAATATGTCTGGCAATAACACATTAATAGCGAATTCTAAAATTGGGGAAAAATTCGGAAAGAGTTGCAAAGAACGTTACATTGAAATCGAAATAGTATGTGAAAGAGATTTTCAATCTCCTAAACAATTCATCGCTATGTTAACAGGTAAATGAAACTCTGTATATATTGCGATTCCAATGCAAAAGTATTTTCGCTTTTTAACAGATTGCCTGATTCATTGGCAAACGCAATCAATCAACCATATTCAGTTCAAAGTGCCAATAACAATGGAGAAAGGTGCGCACATTTTAACCATTCTGTATCAAAATGGGTTCGGGTTTTTAAAATTTGACGATGGTTGTTGCGTTGTTTTCAAAAACCTTGAAAATGATGCGGTCGTCCGAGTTGTTCAACAGCAGGTAGGATCAATATATATTTGTGTTCGGCCTTTTTGCAAATGATTTTTTGATATTTCAGTTCAACGAATTTCGAATTGGGAATTAAATAATATGAACATTCACAGGATGATAGTGGCGGCTCTAGTTCAATCAATGAATCGATGACACGATCTCCGCAGCCATCACACACATCAGAAGCAAATGATTCGGCTTTTGATGTCAATCAAGCAGGCCCTTCCAACCAGGCCTTTGGCTCTGTTTCAATCAATACACCGGTCGCACGATCTCCGCTCTTATCGCACTCGTCAGAATCAAATGATTCCGAAAATACAGGTATATTAACACAAGCATCACCGCATTTGCAAACACCCAGCCCAGGTGAACCATCAGAACCATCACCTATCTCATCATCAGACTTCCATTTGAATGAAAACAGTAACAGCCGTGAACCTGTTTTCAGTCACTCAGATGATTCCAATCAACAAGTTCCTCATATAGATTGATTAATTGAATACAATACAAGCTATAAACTTGCTGCAAACAACTAATTTCATTGTATGTTCATTACGTAAACCAAAAAGTAAAATTATTAAACGTTTATTTCGAATATATACATTGTCATTTAAAAGGCAGATTTAACACAATTAAATCTTCTTTTTTGGGAAAATCGTCTGTTACAATGATAA
>NW_022601938.1:0-10951 GCF_009176505.1 Sitodiplosis mosellana | reverse complement strand
ACTAATACGCGTTGACAGTCGAACAACAGATTTTGAATCTCTGTCGGTATACTGTATTCGCAATATAACGTAGCATTCACGACGAAGCGGTTGGCTTTTACATTGTTGTTGCCAGCGATATTTTGACGCGCAATTCGAATCGAACAGTCGACAATGTAGCGTGCATTTTTGCAGACGGAATAGAAAATTTGTGTGCAGTTTTTTGTTGTTGAAATTGTTCATTTTGAATATGTAATGTCATTTTGAAATTGTGAATAACCGTATGTGATTATAGCGTAATTTTTTGCTGTTGTTTGAACCGAGATTAGAACCGTTCCTAGAGAAACGCTTAGGAAAATGTGAGTATCGACATGTGTCAATCGCAATTCATTGTGTGGCTTTGATTTGATTCGTGTTTTCGTTCTTGTCTAGCGTCTAGGCGACGCTTTTCGATGCTTTGAACAGAATAATGGAAATTTACTGTCGTTTTTCCAGTTGTAGGTCGAAGTAATCCAAAAATTGGCAGTGATTTGTATGCTTTTCATGAGAAACGCATTTTGGTGTGACATAACCGCAAAGTTCGCAAACTCGCTCATCTAACTTCTGTTTTATGTGCAAGAAACATCAGCTGAATCCAAAAAGGTTAGAATATAAGAAAATCACATACGATAAACATAAAAATTAGAAATTTAGCCATTTTTGATACGTTTTGTTTGATTACTTTTAATTGTACTTTAATTTTCTGGCATCGAAAAATCAATTTTGCTACAACATATTCGAAAGGCGTTTATTGCCAAATAAATGGCTAAATTTAATGATTATTTTCTTCATTTCCAGTTCAATTTTGTGATTCCAATCGAAATGTCTGACGTCGGACCACCGCCAACAAAGCGAACGCGCTACAGTGCCCGGATTGCTTCGGCCAATCGATCAACCGGTGCAACACCATCGACGTCGACTTCAAGTCGACCGCGGTACATACTAAGAAGTAACTCCAAACCGGAAGATATCGTCAAACCGCTCGCAGATTCCGAACACCGACGAAAACCACCGAAATATCGCATTCAAAAACTGATGCATCTCAACGACGATTGTTTGTTGACTATTTTCGAGCACATGGACCCAAACACACTGAGTCACATTGCAGCAGCATGCAGTCGGCTCAGCATTTTAGCCCGTTATCACTTTCGTATCAAGCACTCTGACTTCACCACCGCATCACTCGTTGAAGATGGCTCACCGAATTTGAGAATGATGATGAAGATACTGACAAACTTTGGCGATCTCATCACATCGTTGCACTTGTTGTGCTATTTATTTGTCCAAACAAGCAGAACACCGTACGATTTGCTAGAGTTGGTCAAACGACACTGCCCCAATTTGAAGACGCTGAAGCTTGAAGATTTCACCGTGGCAAACGTGCGCCTTGTTGGAAAGCTGAAACCGTTGTTCCAAAACGTTGAGACATTGGTGCTTGACAACTGTACGTTCAGTACCCATGATTTTGGTGCAATGAAACATCTTAAAATGCTGAAAATCGAAGCTGGTGACACTCCACGTGACGTTTTCACTCGAAATTTTCCTAAATTGGAGCAAGTGGAATTTGTAGACATGGAAACGTTTGATGATGATTCGTTGATGCAATTTGTCAACCAAAATCCAGCGTTGAAGCGATTGTCGATTGTCAACTGTGAGTTTGTGTCAACGAAAGTATTTGCTGCAATTGGTCAACTGAAGCAGCTCGAGGAATTAGAATTCCACCAATACTACATTCGACGATCGGATGAAGCATTTCAGTCTGATTTAATGCAATTGGCATCAATGGGAAATCTGAAGGTACTGAAGTTGAATTGTACCAAAATGACCGTTTCTGGTTTACTCGAAGGCTTCGCGAAAAATAAAATTCCGATTGAGCACATGGAACTTGTCAATGGTCGGATCGATGACGAAACAAACGGAAACATTCACAAGCTGAAAAC
The DNA here is from genome assembly GCF_009176505.1 of Sitodiplosis mosellana. NCBI lineage: Eukaryota > Metazoa > Arthropoda > Insecta > Diptera > Cecidomyiidae > Sitodiplosis > Sitodiplosis mosellana. The sequence goes on along the minus strand of NW_022601938.1, from coordinate 8,993 downwards.
AATCAAGACGCTATGTTTGAATGAAATGGCCGGACTTACTGAACATCACCTGCTGGGTTTCGTCAAAGAATTGAAATCGCTTGAGAAATTGCACATCAACACACTGGCAAAAATCAATCGATCCAGTCTGAGAGGAATTGCTCGCTATGGTAACCGGTTGTCTTGTCTGAAAATCGATTCACCTCTACTGGTTTTGGACAGCGACACCTACCAAGATATGCTGACCGCAATTCAAAAACGTGACCAAAACATCAAGCTTGATCTGACAATTTATGGCGATGGCAATCAGTTGTCTGTTGCGGAATCGCTTTCAAAGGGACCAAACGAGAAATGGTTCACCGTGAAAGAGTTGAATCGAATGCACAATCCAATCTTCCCTCGTCAGGCAACACCCGACGATGATGATGAAGATGATGATGAAGATGATGATGAAGATGATGACGATGAATTCGACATGTTTGATGATGAAACAGACGAAGAGTTCGGGCGAAGAGAGGAAGAGGAGGAGGAGGAGGACAGCGGCAGCGAACGTGACCGCACAGCTACAGATTCCGAAGACGAAGCAGATACTGATTGATAGCCCATCACTTGATGTAGCACATTACATTACGCAATCATATGGCCATTTCGAAATTTGAATAAGAAATACCGCATTCTAATCTTCTTGAAATCATAAGTTAAGTACATAACAACACGTTGAACGAACCGAAATCAAAATAGTAAAAGGTCAGAAGGGAAAATGCTAAAAGGGAAGGGAATTCCACATTGATTTTTGTTGTTTAAGAAAATAATCTTTATTCGTTATTCATTTATCAACACCATATTCATATCAACTTGATATTATCGAGTTTATTTTTGTTAGTCGAAGAGTCTGAAATTCAGTTATTATAAATTTTTGTTTGGAAAGTTTCTCATTTATTGTGCTTTTTGAAAAAGCAATGATGAACAAAATAGAATATAAAGTAATGTTTAAGAAGAGTACAAATCAAAATCTCTAATTAAATAAAAATAAACGAGAAAAATGCCATCGTGTGTACATTTTTTCAAAGTTGTCTAATGTTCCAGAGAAACTTTCATTGAACGCACTCTGTCTGCGAGCCGTTTGACATTTGCTTTTGACATAAACACTGTCTATCACAAGTAGCACATGTTTACAACAGTAAATAGCTCAACTGCATGCAGTGCATATGAACGAGCCAAAATGAGTAAAGAAATCGAAAAATTGAAGAAGCCAGAGAAAAAACCGGTGCGATATTTCAGCGATGTGAATAAAACCAAGTCAGACGATGTAGAGCACATAAAGGTGAACAACCAAAAGAAGGCGATTCCATTCAAAGGTGAAGTGATTCGAGTGCAGGAAAAGGCAAAATTCTATGCAAAATCTAAATGGGACAATAAGTGGCCGGAGAACGCAAGACATGGCCAGCAAAAGCGAAAGAAGAGTTTGGTTAAGCTTGAAGTTGATCCGTATGCAAAAGACCGACATTCTCGTAAGTACTTTGTTTCAATGTGTGTAGAATAAAAGACAATTTTCTTTGCGTTCAAGCGAATAATTATCGTATCGTTTGTCGTATTCAAGGTGGCGGTAAATCGAGTGGCGAAGGAATAAAAACCGATTATTTCAAAGAGAAACTCCAGCGTAAAGAAGTTTACTATGATTTTGCCAATGAACAAGCGGCCCGAGCTGAACTGCTGCTCAATGAAGAAGAAGGTTTTATCGAAGCGGAGGATGGCGTTAGCACGGCCGAATACACACAGAAAGAAATCGTGGATAATGTCGATATATCTGCTGCATCGAAGCATTTTAATCTAAACTTAGACTTTGGCCCGTATCGCATGCGATACACAAAGAATGGTCGTCATTTGTTGATCGGTGGACGTAAAGGTCATGTGGCTGCATTCGATTGGATTACAAAGAAATTACACTGTGAATTCAATGTTATGGAAGAAATTACCGATGTGTCATGGCTTCATATCGAGACAATGTTTGCCGTTGCACAGAAAAACTGGGTGCATTTTTACGATAATCAAGGCATCGAAGTGCATTGTGTCAAAGCATTGAATCGAATTAGACGCTTAGAATTTTTACCGTATCACTTTTTGATTGTGAGCGCCAGTGATCAGGGACATTTATCATGGTTGGATGTGTCAACGGGTAATTTAGTGGCAAATTATCATTCGAAATTGGGTCCAATCCAAATGATGGCACAGAATCCATACAACGGTGTAATGTGCATCGGTGATTCAAAAGGTGTGGTTTCGATGTGGGCACCAACTGTCCGAGAACCACTGGCAAAAATGTTATGTCATTCCACACCGATGACAGCGTTGGCGGTGGATCCGAGAGGAACATTCATGGCGACCAGCGGTTTAGATAAGCATGTTAAAATCTGGGATGTTCGTTCATTGAATGGACCAATTTGTGATTACATTTTACGAACACCGGCAAATGAACTGGCTATTTCACAACGTGGCTTAGTTGCATTTGGCATTGGCAATCAGTGTGAAATTTATCGTAAGCCGAACATGGTGTCAGTCAAAACGCCATATTTGCGACATAAATGCTATGGAACAATTGGAAATATGCAATTCTGTCCGTTCGAAGATGTATTAGGCGTTGCCACAGCCAAAGGATTCACGTCATTAATTGTGCCCGGTTCTGGTGAGCCTAACTTTGATGCTCTTGAAGCTAATCCATATCAGACTAAATCACAGCGTAAAGAAAGCGAAGTGCATGCTCTATTGGATAAGATTCCACCCGAACTGATCAAACTCGATCCAAATGTAATTACACAAGTAGATGTGCCCACACTTAACGAAAACATTGAAGCCAAGAAATCATTATTGGTACGTATTAAATGCTACATTCTACGCCATTTTACTCAATGACGTTCTAATCGTGCTATTTTTCTCCTTCTTACAGTACCTCAAAGTACCGCAAGTCGATTTCAAACAGCGCAAAAAGATGAAAGGAAAAGGTGGCTCGGTGAATGCGTTTAAAGCGAAGAAAATCGTACGAGATCAAACGAAGAAACAGTTTATACAAACAATCAAAGGCGTTAAGAAGCAACTCATCGACGAACATCAAGTCAGTGCAGCAGACGATAAGAAGAGTGTCAAACAAGGTGCTCTCGATAGATTTAAGCAAAAGAAGAAAAAGTAAAAGTAAAAATACCGTTTTCAATCGATTCTACGAAAGTTTCAAATAAATTTGATGTAAATGATAAGAAAAAGTCGTTTTGAAGTGTTTAATTGAATCAGAGATGAGTGTAGTAAGTCAGCAGCAGCAGCAGCAGATCGAAGAAGAGCTCGGTACGCCGATCGATCAAGTTATTGCTTCTTTCATTTGGTGTGATGGACATATTTGTGTTTCGTATTACAATGTTTCATCGTTGGATTTGTTCATCACATACGAAATGGTGGATTTACGACCGGATTTTTGTCACTTACAAAATCTATTTCGCATCATGCCAAATATGCGAAATGTGTTGGCCAGTGGACCGGAAATTTTCTTGACGGCCGTAATGAAGCTACTTGGCCTACCAAACAAAATGGACCCCAATCAGTATCGATTGAACCGCTTGAAAACACTTAGCGCAGCCACTTTCGTGGTGTACGCAAGTAATGAGAAAACATTGGCCGAGAATCGAAAACGAATACTCGAAATGCACATGCCGCGAATGACCAACACAATGACGGTGCAACAACGCTTCAATTTCATCGAAACCGTTGTTCCACTTCATCAAACTCTGGTCGTGCAGAGCCTGGGCAATTTGCTACATTTTTTGGACGCCAATTGGAAGCATTTATTCTTGAGAGAAGAGACAAGACCCTTCGTTTCCGATGTGAAAGTTTACAAACTCGATGGCACTGTTCTGCTTGATGAATCGACATTCAGTGCGTTACAGGTACAATTTATTTTTATTTTACTCCGAAAATCCATTTTTTCTTTCAACGCATGATCATTCGATATGAATCGCATTTAGGTATTTGCACACAAAGATCATCCATCAGGATTCAAGAGAGGCGCAAGTAGTGCCCCTACAACGGATAACGGTGCATTGTCTCTGTACGGTGTTATGAACACTTGTGTGTCTCGTTTGGGTAGTAATCAACTAAAGGTGTGGCTGTTTCAACCAGTGAGCGATGTAACGGAGCTAAGACGTCGGCATCGTATGATTGAATGGTGTCGAAATGAAAAAAACGCCGTTAATTTGACCAAATTTCGTGCTTCTCTCAAGAAAATTGTGAACGCTGGTGAACTTTACGCCAAATTGATTCGTACGCGTGGCAAACCGAGTATTTGGAAAGTATTCAAGCGGTCACTGTACTATGCAAATGATATTGCTGATATTTGCAAAGCATTGCTCCGATCAAACACACCCGACATCGTCGAAACAGTTATCGAAGACTATGGCAAATATGTGAACGAAAACACTGAGGTGTACAACATGCTGAAACACGTTGACACCATAATTGATTTGGATGAGTCGATTGCAACCGGCAATTTCACAATCCGAACGGGGTTGGACACCGATCTTGATGGAAAGAAAGCACTATTTCTCAAGGCTCGAGATGAGTTACAAGCATTGATGGGAGACGATCTCAAGCAATTTCCGTCTGGGATCAAAGAAGCCACATGCCACTTTGTGGCTGAAATGGGATTTTTAATTGGTAATTACTTGGCCGGTAAAAATTGAACAAATGAATTTTTTGCGAAATAAAATTTGGTCTCTTAAATAGTATTTCCATCGGCTGGCTTGGTGTCACCCCAAATGCTAGAGAGTGGCCATTTGAAATTCATCTATAAATTGCAAGACTCATTCTACTACACATCATCATTGTGCACCGAAATGAACAAGAAGTATGGCCACTTGTATGTGGATATTCGTGAAAGAGAGCAAGAGATTTGCGACCGTTTGATGGAACACGTTTACGAGCGACTCTATGATATTCATCGCGCAATCAATTATTGTGCCCAACTCGATTGCTTGATGGCAATGGCATCATTCTCATTGACATACGATCTGGTTCGACCTGAAATGGTTACTGAACAAAAAATTCTCGAAATTAAGGTATGGCTAAAATTGCTCAAAAAAGACTCTTCATTCATTTAATTTTATTCAATATATCTCGCTATTGCCATACAGGATGGACGACACTTGTTAGTTGGCCTACAGCGAAAGTGTATACCAAACAACACTTCCATCAGTATTGAGAAAAAGAATCTGATCAACATTCTGATTGCACCGAATGCTTCCGGGAAAAGTGTGTATATGAAGGCCGTGGCGCAGATTATATACCTCGCCCACGTTGGATCGTATGTGCCAGCATCAGAAGCAATCATGTCAACAGTTGATGCGATTTATACTCGAATGCATGGTCCCGAATCATTGTACTTGAGTAAATCGGCGTATTTGGTGGAATTACAGCAAATGAGCAATGTCATCATGAATTCATCTTCCAAATCATTGATTTTGGTCGATGAATTAGGTCAAGGGACTACTGAAGCTGATGGCAAATCACTGCTCATTGCTTGCTTACGTCATTTGGACAGGCGTGGACGGGCGTGCCCAGTTTCCTTTATCACAACTCATTACACAGATGTTTACGACTTCATGGTGAACGGAGAACGGGTTGCAATGAAAACATTCGAAATGACTCAAGCCGCTCATGGAGGACTTTTATCAACGTTCAAAGTAATCGATGGACGATGTGTCGCACGTTATGCAAAGGACTGTGCAATTCTACGGCGATTTTTGAATCCAATGACCGTTCAAAGTGCAGCAGGCAGCTCAGTCGGCAATCAAACCAAGAAGAGGTGAGCAAAAGCATTGGAATTTTTTTTTCTATTCAAAACAAAATTGTTTGAAAAATCTCACCAAAATTCACATGTTCATTGCAGCGACGCCGTTTCATCGGTGGGTGAAATGACAATTGAAGAAATCGAAAGCGATGTACGTAACAAGAAAATCGCTTGCGCTTCAACAATGATCAAGGCATTCATCAACAGTTCGGCCAACCGGAACGAAGAAGTCAATTACATGAAAATTCTCGACAGTTTCCGGCTTTAGAGATACCAAACTTCAATTCGATTACGCCATTTTCCTACAAAATCAAAAATATTCAAAAAATACTCAATGCTCTTTTTCCAAAGAAAAGATTTTTCTTTATTCAGATCTTAAGCGTAAACTAATTTTACAAAAATAAAATGGATTTCTTAAATTAATACACAAATTTGTATATCACACATTCTGAGACAGTTATCTATTCAATCAAAAAGTTCCATCTCAATGGAGTGTTGCTCTTTTGGTTCTTTAATTGGTTTGCGGTTTGTATTTAATTGAAATTATCAGCGATGATTAATCGCTACTGAACATATGTGGTTTGAAATTAACACATCATCCAGGTGTCAATTTATTTTGATCAAATTTACGCGAATAATTACAATTTGTTCAGATACAATCAATGGAATCGTTTGGTAAAAAGCAAATAAAGGTGTTTTTCAAGTGGTCATGGCATGCATTTCGCACTAATACAAGCTAGTAGATGAGTAGTCTGTTGTTTATGAACATGAACATCAACATCAAATATGGTTTAATTTCGAGAAACACTGAACTTATCGCAGAGAAATAAATTGAATAAATGGAAATATACATGAATATGAGATTCAAATCCACTTGGAATCTTTTTCGTCTTCGAGGAATGCTTTAGTTTCAGGTGGTAATGAAGAAGTCATTTGATTGGTAAACTCATTTAAATCACGCACTTTGATATCGGCATAGGAACGATGTGACATTTTCGAATCAAGTGCCGGATAGTATTGCCGATAGCACAGGTATGCGATAATAATTCCAATAATCGAGCCGACGGTAACATCTTGCCAATGGTGATGATAGTCACATGTTCGGCTGACTGCTACTAACATAGCAAGGAAGAGGGGTGTGATGCATAAGAGTAAACGCCACGACTGGCCACGGCCTCGTTCACTGAACACATGCAACTTTCCCATCAAATATAGCGCAACAAAACACATGCTAACGAACGAAACTGAAAGAAACAAAGAACATACAACGAGCATCTGAGTAAATGTTGAATCATTGTTGATGTTGAGAAACGCAGTAAATGTTGTTTATTTGAATTTTTCTTACATGATGAATGTCCGCTGGGAAAACTTTTGCGACCGTCCGTGATGGCATCTTCATCGCCCGTGCACTCCATTTGATTATTCATCTCTCCGTCGGGAAAACATCTCCAGAAGAAATCTGGCCGTGGCCTTCCTACAAATTCAAAACATTTTTGGCTGAAGCACACACAATACTTAAAATAATAAACAAACATTATATCCCTTACCAACACACAGTTTTAAGACATTGGTGAAAATACCATTAAGCCCCAGGGCCAATGTAATTGATAAATTAGCTTGAATAAACTCCAGTTTATTCTTTGTCACGAGGAAATAAATTAAGAATATGCAGCACGGAATGCCAAATACAAATGGCCATAAAATTTCAGTTGGAACATAGCTATCTGTTCTTGGATTGCGATACAACCAAATCTCATCGGGATGAATTTTTCGCTTGAATGGCGAAGCTCGTTCTAGTTGGCTGTGAGAAAACGCAAAGATTTTGTTCAGTAAAAATGTTGGATGATGTCATAGGTGAGCATGATGAGAGGGAAAAAAATCACACTCACTAAAACGCAATTGCCATAACAACACGGACAAGAATTTCAAGCCACGTATTAACATATGTTAAGGCTTTTCTACTTCGTGGCATTTTTTTTTTGAAGACGATTCAAATACAATTATCTACGAAGATCGCAAAACTGTGGTAACTATGAGTGAATGAAATTTTTAATAGTACACTAATAAATTGTATACATCCTTTTACAAGGTCGCGTTGAATTCTAGTCGACAAGTTGTCAGAATCGTCTTCGTATTTACTTGTAGTCGTTGTTGTCGTCGTCGTCGTCGGTGGTACAGAGAAACACTAGCCGAGGCCAGCGATAGAATAGAACTAAACTACGGAGATTGAGAGCAAAATTGTTATTCCATACACTTAACGATTGACTTCACATGCACCCGAATCAAAAACATATCAAATTACAATTTTACTCGACTCCTTATCGTCGAACCGATTTTACACAATCCTCGCGCTCTATTGAACAATAATAAAACACCACCATTGAAGCTACAGCTGTCATTGTTGTGTTTGTGTAAACATCAAAATGCGTGCGCATGTGTCAACTTGGTAGTCAACGTCTTACAAGTAATTTTCCATCAATTTTTGATTTCATTGAAGATAATATCTAATACTTTTTTTTGAGAAGACAAAAATGCGTCTGAAATACCTATGCTGAAAAGAATTCTTAGTTTGTAGAAATTTGAGAATATTTCAAATAAAAAAAAGACGGCAATTCAATCATTTCAATGTATTTATTTACAACAAGATCTATCCATTTATTTAACGTCTTGGTTTAATATGAATCAAGTGTATGATAAAATGATTTTCAGTTGGCAGCAGCTTCAGCAGCGGCCGCTGCTTCTTTCAATTTTTCCTGCTTTTTCTTCCAACGTTTGCCTTCTTCCTTCGTTTTACGCGGCGGTGGACCTTTACCACGAAGTGCTCGCAAACGTTTCATTTCTTCTCTGAAATCGGCATGTTCGTCACGGAACAGACCATATTCACGTAGATTTACCATGAGTTGTCCCATTTCAATGTGCCGTGGATAATAGTTGATGACTTCGTCTCGGAGATAAAGCGGCTCTTCTTTGAACATTTGCACGACTTTCATTGATTGGCTGGTTGTGGGTCGGGTCACTTCACCGAAAATGCGATTCGACAAATGCCTCATGCGACGACCATATTCGGTGCTCGCATTCGCCACTTTTGCGTACTTCGCCACATTTACAAACTTGGACATTTTAGTCAAAATCTCTTCGGATTTACAACAAACTTTTTCTTAACTTTACTTATTCGGAAATGTTCATA
>NW_022601937.1:0-7727 GCF_009176505.1 Sitodiplosis mosellana | reverse complement strand
TCTCTCTCTCTCTCTCTCTCTCTCTCTCTCTCTCTCTCTCTCTCGCTCTCTCTCTCTCTCTCTCTTGGATTCGCTGCCGTGTGTGTATTTCTTATGGTTGTTGGTTTTTTTCCTCTTTGCCATTGTTCCATACATCATATTGTTACAATTACAAATGCTCGTTACTCGTGGTCGATATGGCAGTGCGAACGCGCGACCGAGCTCTGTGTTCTGGTTGGTGTAGGTATCAGTTTTACCTTAATTATTTACATGCGATGAGATGTAACAGTGATATTTTCGCCATGTACTTCCACTCGACCAAGAGTGAGTATCAACTGAAAACGGCGACAACCACAGCAGCAGCGGCAGCAGCGGAAAAAAAGTAAAACCGGTGAAACGAAAAAGAGAAACCACAAACACACAGCCATAGTAACACTCATCGTGGCGAGCTCAGCAGAATTGACAAGTCCATTGATATTTGTGTTATCCGAAATGTAATTATGTTGTTACCATATTTTGTCCTGCTCGCTTTCGCTTTCTCTCCCTTTCTGCTGCTACGGTTGCTACTAATACTGCCAGCATTAAGCTGCCATTCGATTTGAATTCGAAAATCACATCGCATCCAAGCAATGTTTGTACAATAACAGTAAAAAATAAAATTTCAATTTTCCGAACAAACAAATCGCATCATTATTTTGTTGCATACTTGTTATGTGCGCAACATATTTTGTTTGGTTTTGGTTTTTATTTTGGCTTTTGAAGTTTTGTGAGTGCAGTGTATCACAAGTAGTTTGAATGATTGGATTGTTGGCCAGCGAACAGAAAAAAAAGAGTGAGGAAATTCGTAATTGAGCTTATGATTTATCGGATACAAAGCGATAACATTTTGCAATAAAGTGAAAAGCGTATCGAACACACCGACTCTGAGTCGAAGACAGCGACGGCGGCCGCACGACGATGACGGGCGACGGCAATGGCAAACGGTTTGCAACGGCTTCATAAAAGTTACTAAATTACCCACGCCATCGCATAAAAACGGTCGTGCCATAAAAATTTTACTTGCAAATATTCCCACTACACACACAAACACACTGAAAATGCAACAAACATAAATTAGTTGCGCATAATGTGAACGGAGGGAAAGAAATCATCTTCCCATTTCACTGTGTGTGTATGTGTGTTGTAATGTAAATTCAGCGGCTTTTCTTCAGCCTCTCTTTTTTCTTCTGCGGCTGCAATTGCCTAATCCATGTCTGTGTGTCGATTTCGTTTTCAATGCATATTTTTGTTTTTGTGCAGCAATTGATCAAGCATTCTGATTTGTTGAAAGATCCAAAATGGGATTTAATTTAGTAGACAGTATCCGTAAACAGTAATACACGGGTTGTGTTGTGCTGTGCATATGCGAAATGTTGGAATTATAAATCAAAAAAAAAAACTGACATAATACACGATTTGCTGGGCAATTTCCATGCATGGATCTCACATGCTCCATATCGTTGTTTCGATTGGTGTGTCTGCGTGCAGCACTCGACGTTCACAAAATAAATAGAGCCACAAAAAGCCACATTCAATTACAGTTCGATCATTTGTTCACGAAATGCTTGTTCGCGATTCGTATGCAAAAAGATAATATAAAAACGATGATGATGCGTGTGCGGCTGGCTGGTTGATCATCGAACAACGGCATAGATGCTGATGTGTGCCGTATGGAGACTCTCTCACTCGTTCTCTGATCGCAAATGAAACGCAATCAACTCTATAAATGCATAAGTAAGACGATTTCAAAGAAAATTACTATGCAGCCTTTGCCCTTCTCAGAGGCGGAGCTCCTGAATTTATTCGTTTTTTTGTCCTCTTCGTCTCTACTGCTCAACTGCTTGCTCGCTCGCTCATTCGCATACATTCGATGGCTTATCATGAGGCGCGCTCATATATGCACTTATCGATCCAACCGATTCACATTCAGAATATTCGTATTCCGTTCATTTTCTGTTTTGATTCATTCTCATGACGAGAGACGACAACAACTTCGTCTGCTCTCGTTGATGAAAGAACACTCGTTTGCTCAGGCTGTACACTGATGCGAACCAATCCAAAGTAAATTAATGGAAAGAGAAACGAAACGAAATAAAAGGAAAATGTATGTATCGATGAGAAGAGATCATGCACTTTATGAAACGGCGGCGTGTTTGCATGTACCATTTTTTGTGTTTAACCTGTTCCTGATCACGAGAGAGAGAGAGAGAGAGAGAGAGAGAAAGAGAGAGAGAGAGAGAAACTGCAACTTGGGTTTGTTTGTTTGTTTGTTCTTCACTCTGTTTAAAGAATTGTTCTGCATATCAAATTGTATCTTCTGGTTGTTGCTATTGCTTTTCATTTGTTCGTTTGGTTCCCGTATCATTCGTTCTCATTTTTACCGGGACAGAACCTGTGTGATAGGCTTTCGGTTTCCATTTATTTTCTTGATATGATTTGTGTGCCGTTTGTGTGTATGCTCACCAGTCAAATGCGAATTAGTAGAAGCACCGTTCTCTCTCTCTATGCTCTCTACTTGGTGTGTATTTGACTTTAAAGAAGCAATGAATTATTTTATTGCCTGGTATGAATCATATAATTCATTTGAAAGATAATAAAGATAAAAAGAGAGAGAGAAAAAAAAGTTGAAGTTGCACTGTTTTGATCGAATATGGGAAAAATTATGAGAAACGCTTTTGGATTTTCATTTATGTACTGTGCAAAACAAAACAGAAAAGAACAGAATTAAGTAAAGATAGACGGGCCGGGTCGTGTTCGTGTCGATGCCATTTCATTCTTGAGTATTTACGTGTGTGTGTGTTTGTATTTGTGCATAAATTATTCACCTTTTATCTGTACAATTATTAAAAACTAAATGGGAAGGCTTTTTTGCATCCTAACTGCTGAATTTTCACTCGATCTAATCTGCTCTCCCTATTCCCCCCTCTTTCTCTTTCTGTCTCTCTCTTCTTTCATAAATGTTGATGTTATCGGTGTTTTGTTTAAATTTTTCACATCATCCCGCCATTTAAAAGCCATTAGCTCTGCGCGTCTAACCTCGACGTCCTTTGAAGCTATTGTCAAAAACAATAGAGAATCCTTGGCACGAAGGAGCCCATGAAAACGAACGCAACAAAATATTCTTTTCTTTTCAGTTTTAGTTTTATAACAATTACGTGAAGATCGTGATAAGATTAAAATTTTAATTAAAATGTTGCATTTTAAATGGGTTTTTCGGTCGTGGTTCGCCCATTGAAGGGAACAAAAATTGAAAAACACTGTATGCAAATTCGTTATGCAAAAGTCGAAGAGATCTTTGGTGCGCGTACTTTCTGAGCTGATAATGATCTGCAAGCCGAAAAAAAAGCGTCCGTATATCTAGATTGCCCATGACAATGAGACCATAGGCATGCACAAGCATTTTAACAGGACGCACGCATATATTTAACGCACGATAAAAGTGCATTATAGTCACATTACACACACGACATTCAAGCCAAAGCCAAACTCATTCACATATTTGCCACAACACGGAACGGGTGAGAGCGGGCGCGATTTTCTGCTAATATTCATATCCATATCGTTCTTCGTCGCTTATTTTGTTGCATTTTTCGTTTGGGTTTATCATAAAATCACCTCTTTTTTTGCTGCTTTATTATTAAATTGTAGTCAGCGCACTACAAAAAAATAATAAGGCAATAAGAAATTATCGTTGTTTTTTCGTTTTAGCGTTGCGTTCTATGCTATGGCAAGTCGAAAGGCGCGAGCGCGCAACGAACAAATACCAAAAACAAAATCAATAACGACCTATTTATTAAACAAAAAGCTCTCTCTCTCTCACACACTCGCGAGCACTTCATGGCACAGTGGAATATCAAAACAAATCTAGCAGATGAGAGAGAGAGAGCTTTTTGTTTAATAAATAGGTCGTTATTGATTTTGTTTTTGGTATTTGTTCGTTGCGCGCTCGCGCCTTTCGACTTGCCATAGCATAGAACGCAACGCTAAAACGAAAAAACAACGATAATTTCTTATTGCCTTATTATTTTTTTGTAGTGCGCTGACTACAATTTAATAATAAAGCAGCAAAAAAAGAGGTGATTTTATGATAAACCCAAACGAAAAATGCAACAAAATAAGCGACGAAGAACGATATGGATATGAATATTAGCAGAAAATCGCGCCCGCTCTCACCCGTTCCGTGTTGTGGCAAATATGTGAATGAGTTTGGCTTTGGCTTGAATGTCGTGTGTGTAATGTGACTATAATGCACTTTTATCGTGCGTTAAATATATGCGTGCGTCCTGTTAAAATGCTTGTGCATGCCTATGGTCTCATTGTCATGGGCAATCTAGATATACGGACGCTTTTTTTTCGGCTTGCAGATCATTATCAGCTCAGAAAGTACGCGCACCAAAGATCTCTTCGACTTTTGCATAACGAATTTGCATACAGTGTTTTTCAATTTTTGTTCCCTTCAATGGGCGAACCACGACCGAAAAACCCATTTAAAATGCAACATTTTAATTAAAATTTTAATCTTATCACGATCTTCACGTAATTGTTATAAAACTAAAACTGAAAAGAAAAGAATATTTTGTTGCGTTCGTTTTCATGGGCTCCTTCGTGCCAAGGATTCTCTATTGTTTTTGACAATAGCTTCAAAGGACGTCGAGGTTAGACGCGCAGAGCTAATGGCTTTTAAATGGCGGGATGATGTGAAAAATTTAAACAAAACACCGATAACATCAACATTTATGAAAGAAGAGAGAGACAGAAAGAGAAAGAGGGGGGAATAGGGAGAGCAGATTAGATCGAGTGAAAATTCAGCAGTTAGGATGCAAAAAAGCCTTCCCATTTAGTTTTTAATAATTGTACAGATAAAAGGTGAATAATTTATGCACAAATACAAACACACACACACGTAAATACTCAAGAATGAAATGGCATCGACACGAACACGACCCGGCCCGTCTATCTTTACTTAATTCTGTTCTTTTCTGTTTTGTTTTGCACAGTACATAAATGAAAATCCAAAAGCGTTTCTCATAATTTTTCCCATATTCGATCAAAACAGTGCAACTTCAACTTTTTTTTCTCTCTCTCTTTTTATCTTTATTATCTTTCAAATGAATTATATGATTCATACCAGGCAATAAAATAATTCATTGCTTCTTTAAAGTCAAATACACACCAAGTAGAGAGCATAGAGAGAGAGAACGGTGCTTCTACTAATTCGCATTTGACTGGTGAGCATACACACAAACGGCACACAAATCATATCAAGAAAATAAATGGAAACCGAAAGCCTATCACACAGGTTCTGTCCCGGTAAAAATGAGAACGAATGATACGGGAACCAAACGAACAAATGAAAAGCAATAGCAACAACCAGAAGATACAATTTGATATGCAGAACAATTCTTTAAACAGAGTGAAGAACAAACAAACAAACAAACCCAAGTTGCAGTTTCTCTCTCTCTCTCTCTTTCTCTCTCTCTCTCTCTCTCTCTCTCTCGTGATCAGGAACAGGTTAAACACAAAAAATGGTACATGCAAACACGCCGCCGTTTCATAAAGTGCATGATCTCTTCTCATCGATACATACATTTTCCTTTTATTTCGTTTCGTTTCTCTTTCCATTAATTTACTTTGGATTGGTTCGCATCAGTGTACAGCCTGAGCAAACGAGTGTTCTTTCATCAACGAGAGCAGACGAAGTTGTTGTCGTCTCTCGTCATGAGAATGAATCAAAACAGAAAATGAACGGAATACGAATATTCTGAATGTGAATCGGTTGGATCGATAAGTGCATATATGAGCGCGCCTCATGATAAGCCATCGAATGTATGCGAATGAGCGAGCGAGCAAGCAGTTGAGCAGTAGAGACGAAGAGGACAAAAAAACGAATAAATTCAGGAGCTCCGCCTCTGAGAAGGGCAAAGGCTGCATAGTAATTTTCTTTGAAATCGTCTTACTTATGCATTTATAGAGTTGATTGCGTTTCATTTGCGATCAGAGAACGAGTGAGAGAGTCTCCATACGGCACACATCAGCATCTATGCCGTTGTTCGATGATCAACCAGCCAGCCGCACACGCATCATCATCGTTTTTATATTATCTTTTTGCATACGAATCGCGAACAAGCATTTCGTGAACAAATGATCGAACTGTAATTGAATGTGGCTTTTTGTGGCTCTATTTATTTTGTGAACGTCGAGTGCTGCACGCAGACACACCAATCGAAACAACGATATGGAGCATGTGAGATCCATGCATGGAAATTGCCCAGCAAATCGTGTATTATGTCAGTTTTTTTTTTTGATTTATAATTCCAACATTTCGCATATGCACAGCACAACACAACCCGTGTATTACTGTTTACGGATACTGTCTACTAAATTAAATCCCATTTTGGATCTTTCAACAAATCAGAATGCTTGATCAATTGCTGCACAAAAACAAAAATATGCATTGAAAACGAAATCGACACACAGACATGGATTAGGCAATTGCAGCCGCAGAAGAAAAAAGAGAGGCTGAAGAAAAGCCGCTGAATTTACATTACAACACACATACACACACAGTGAAATGGGAAGATGATTTCTTTCCCTCCGTTCACATTATGCGCAACTAATTTATGTTTGTTGCATTTTCAGTGTGTTTGTGTGTGTAGTGGGAATATTTGCAAGTAAAATTTTTATGGCACGACCGTTTTTATGCGATGGCGTGGGTAATTTAGTAACTTTTATGAAGCCGTTGCAAACCGTTTGCCATTGCCGTCGCCCGTCATCGTCGTGCGGCCGCCGTCGCTGTCTTCGACTCAGAGTCGGTGTGTTCGATACGCTTTTCACTTTATTGCAAAATGTTATCGCTTTGTATCCGATAAATCATAAGCTCAATTACGAATTTCCTCACTCTTTTTTTTCTGTTCGCTGGCCAACAATCCAATCATTCAAACTACTTGTGATACACTGCACTCACAAAACTTCAAAAGCCAAAATAAAAACCAAAACCAAACAAAATATGTTGCGCACATAACAAGTATGCAACAAAATAATGATGCGATTTGTTTGTTCGGAAAATTGAAATTTTATTTTTTACTGTTATTGTACAAACATTGCTTGGATGCGATGTGATTTTCGAATTCAAATCGAATGGCAGCTTAATGCTGGCAGTATTAGTAGCAACCGTAGCAGCAGAAAGGGAGAGAAAGCGAAAGCGAGCAGGACAAAATATGGTAACAACATAATTACATTTCGGATAACACAAATATCAATGGACTTGTCAATTCTGCTGAGCTCGCCACGATGAGTGTTACTATGGCTGTGTGTTTGTGGTTTCTCTTTTTCGTTTCACCGGTTTTACTTTTTTTCCGCTGCTGCCGCTGCTGCTGTGGTTGTCGCCGTTTTCAGTTGATACTCACTCTTGGTCGAGTGGAAGTACATGGCGAAAATATCACTGTTACATCTCATCGCATGTAAATAATTAAGGTAAAACTGATACCTACACCAACCAGAACACAGAGCTCGGTCGCGCGTTCGCACTGCCATATCGACCACGAGTAACGAGCATTTGTAATTGTAACAATATGATGTATGGAACAATGGCAAAGAGGAAAAAAACCAACAACCATAAGAAATACACACACGGCAGCGAATCCAAGAGAGAGAGAGAGAGAGAGCGAGAGAGAGAGAGAGAGAGAGAGAGAGAGAGAGAGAGAGAGAGA
>NW_022601936.1:0-6574 GCF_009176505.1 Sitodiplosis mosellana | reverse complement strand
TCCGAAATGGTGGAGCAGGATCGTTTGTCCATAGCCAGCTCCATAGCATCAAGCGTTATATTTCCTGCAAGACTTTGACTTGTTACGAAAATTAGAATGAACAAAAACTATGAACACTCATCTACCTCGATTGATATACATGTTTTGGGAATATTGTGAATAGAAGAGTCATTCAAGTTTATTCATAAAAAATTATGTTTTTTTCAACATTTCTTTACAAAAACTAGCCACATCCCAGTTTATCTGAAACTTAATTGAAGTCACTTATTCGGCTGGAATGAAAGATTGAAGCCACAGTATATAAATTGACGAAAACATTAGGTTGCTTTAGGCAGATCACACACAAGCAAATCCCCGTACAAATTTCCCATCTTTTGTTCCGATACGGAGTATCACGCATACACTCTTAACAGGAGTAAAAATCAGACTTTTGTACGGGGATTCGCTTGTGTGTATGTTGGTTGTAGAGTGTTTTGAGTTCAACATTAGACCATAATTTGAAACGTAAGGTAAACAAATGAGACTGGCTGAATAAAGTTTGAACTTTTTAAATCACAAGCTCAATAGATGGCTATATCACATATCAGTGTGTTTATACAATATAAAAACTTGAAAATCACAGATAGGTTTCATTATTTTAATACATTTGGTCCTATATATCATATCCCTATAAGAAACCCCGTGTGAAAAAATAGTATCAGTCAGGGAACAAATTGTCAGTTCTTTGAGTTAAAATTGTGTGGTTTACAATTTATCTTTCAGCATTGTCATTTTCATAATACATTTTCAAACAATATCTGTTTTTTTTTCTTTCAAAAAAGCTTCCAAAATTGAATCTACGTTGTTAAACACTTCGTTTTAGCCTCGACACATTAAACATGCTAAATACAATTGATAATGTCAGTAAGAATAGTAAAATATAACAGAATTATACAAATTAAACATATTAAAAAAAATTAAACATGCTACAAATTAAAAATGAGTACGATGGATACGCGTTATTTAGTAAAATTTTATATATAAAATGATTAGGCCCCTAGATCAATCTTGATCTTGTCTGGTTGAAGAATTCTTTGCATTCGCGAAGGAATCGCAAAATTACTTCGGAAGTCTTGTGATTTGAGCACAATGTGTACAGCAGTCGATATCCGTTTTGCAGCAAACGCTGTTGATTGAATGATTGTCAATGGAATACCTTCCATTTATCTGTCAAATGTCATTGACTTTCCAGCTGTATGTAAATAAAAATACGTCAACAGATATCAACATTTGGATGATTTTCCTAATCGATATTTAAATGAAATTTGTTCTATCTTTTCGAAACATTCAATAGAATTTTCAATGGAAGATTATTGATTTTGAACTAGTAAAAAGTGAAAAGTTCACTTGTATCCATTGTTTATTATGCATAATATCCATCATTCCAAATCATCGTAAATAAAATGTCCATTTTCTTTGTCAAACTGTATAAAGAAAGCGTAAATAATGTTCATATAATAGGAAATCTAGTGAAATTGATTGAAATTCAAATTGAGTTCAATTTTAGGAAAATGGATGAAAGGAAACAACGTGTGAAGCAAGCGCGTGCTTCAGTACGGCTTAGTACCCAAGGAGAGAATCGTGCAAGGCGAGAAAGAGTAACGCTGGAGAACTTGTTTTATGAAAGTTTCAACGAAGAGCTACCGTATCCACTAACTGAGATTCCATTACACCGACATGAAGATTATCACATACCATTTAAAACGGCTAAATGGCAAGAATGGGTATGCAAATCTCATATTTTTTACATCTAAGTAGAATATAACTTGAATTGTTTTCTATCTCTTTAAGTGGGGAGAAGGATTTTACAGAAGAGATGGGAATGATACACCGAGAAGTCTGGAGCCAGAAGTGACTGCGCTCCAAGAGCTATTCGCTGGAGTTAAGCGTAGAAATCAGGAGAATAATCTTCAGTGGCGTAAAGATCTTACGGAATATTTACTGGTAGTAGAAACAGCGTGTTCAAAACCGCCTGAATTGTCAGACGAATACATAAACTTTCCTGGAACATTTGACATACCGTTCAAAAGCGATGAATATAAATACTGGGTATGATTTACATTTTAATTCGATAAATTCACGTTTTATTAAGTCGAGTTTGATTCATTTTAGTGGGATCGGTGTATCTATGATGAAAATAATATACCTACTTATATGTATGAAAATTAGAATGAACAAAAACTATGAACACTCATCTACCTCGATTGATATACATGTTTTGGGAATATTGTGAATAAAAAAGTCATTCAAGTTTATTCATAAGAAAATTATGTTTTTTTTTCAACATTTCCTTACATAGCAGTTATTCGAATATTACAGTTTGGTCGACAATTACAAACAACATTGATATTCATTTCACAATTTTTTTTCACTTGTTCAACTCGTTGAAATGCCGAAACAAATGTATACGCACACACAGCACCATCTCGTTCTGTCAAACGGTCGCTGTCAATGGAATGCTTTCCATTCAACTGCCAAATGTCATTGGCTTTCCAGCGTATTGCTCCATGTAAATAAACATAAAAATAATACGTCGACAAGTCTCACTTCGACGATTATTATAGACGAATTCCAATATTTAAATCAAACTTGTTTTGTCTGTTTAAAAAAAAAACACTCAAATAAAATTCTCAGTGAATGATTATTGATTTTGAAATTAATCATTGTATTCACTCGAAATGTCTTCTGACGAGCAGAAGAAGCAATTGCTGGCGCAAAAATTCTTTCGAAGTTTGAAAAGTAAGCAAAAATCCCCCAAGACCGAGCATACAGCTGTTTCTCCGAAAAAGTCAAAAATGTCTACAGCCAAAACAGACGGACAAAGCCAAGAAAGTGAAGTAGATTTAACAAAGTAAGTGTTTGGCAAAATGGATCGGTTTTTCACCATTTTCAAATGGTATTTACCTCCAATTTTTACCAATTTTAGTCGAGCCATTGAAGAGATTCAACGTGAAACTCAGCGTGCATCGAGATTGGCCGAAGAAATTGGTCCGAGTGGTTGGCGTATGAAAACACAACGAACAAACAAACGGTTTTTGGCCAATACAATGCGATCTGTGCTGAGTCACAATGAACGAACTAGTGTCAAGTATACAAAAGAGTCGAAGCGAAAATTTGAAGAACTTTCGAAACGGCCACCGAAATTCGGAACACGACTACATTCATTCCAGTCATCGGACGAAAGAATGAACAAAGAAAAGAATTCTACAGATTCGTCAACGAGATGATCCACAATTTTCGCTCGAACCAACTGTCATAGTTTGGACATTTCTCTAAAGCAACTTTGCCTTTTTTTCTAATTTTAAGTTCATTTTACACAGAAAAAAAATCTTTAAAAAAATGCATAAACGGTGCAGAAAACAAAGAATTAAAAATTAAAAAAAAAACACGTTAAAAGTTTTGTACATGGAAATGTTTTGTTTATCGTTTGGTCCATTCCAGAATGTTGTTAACAACGGCAATACTACATGTGAGAGTTCAAGTCGGGTTGTCATAGTGCATGTTTATTTGTCTACTGGTATTGCTGTTGTTATTGACATTTGCACACAGAAGGTTTCATTGTTTGTGTTGTGTGGTAGCCAAAAAAGCGTGTTACTTGTTGAATACTCGATACTTTTGCTCGACAAATGTGTGATAAATACACACGATTTTACTCAATGCTCAAATTTGTTAGTCTAATTATTGTGGTAAAAAAGATGCTGTTCATTTGAATGTTGTTTAGTTGCAAGTAAATCAGTCAAAATGGAGGTGAACACCGAAACAGACGCAACGCTTAAAGAGCGGGTCAATGATATTCTCGATAGCTTGAATGCGTTACCCGATGGCGACGATATTGACGTGAACAAATGTGATATTTTATTTACAATCATATCAATTGCCAGCCGCGTTATGAGCATCATTTCCACTTTGCTGTTGGCATTACATTATTTCCATGGTGACAAAGTTCATCACTTCACATGGACCATGTGCTGTTTCATCATTCCAATGTTTGTCACGATGTTTCTTCAATTGTCGATGTGAGTCAATTAGATCGGATAGATTTTCGAACTTTTCTTTGATTGCCAATGTGTTCCTCTTTTGAATTCCTTTCTTTAGCTATTCTGAGGATCGAAGAGAAGGAGCAATTCGGAAATTGAATATTTTCGAAATCTTTTGGTCGGTCATCATTTTTCCAATCGTATTTCGGTAAGCATATCTGCTACATTCAACAGAGAAGACCAACTAATCAGCAATCTTTAATATCAATCAGGTACTGGAAAACACTGATTTACACGCTGAAATGTAAGCGAGCCGAATTTCGAAATGATCGAGAAGAGCAGAAGAAGTGGTATGCCCGGCTAGTCAATGAAGACAGTGATGTGGCTCTTGTGAGAATATTCGAATGTTTCTTAGAGGCAGCTCCGCAGAAAATACTCCAAATTTCGATTATTTTGTCTGGAGAAGAGAAAATCAGCAGTAAGTATTAATAGCATAATTTGGACCGTCGTTTGAATACATCTAAAATTTAATGCAAATGTTTGAATTTTTAGCTCCACAAATGTTAAGCTTGTGCAGTTCAATGTTTAGCATGGCTTGGTGTATCGCTTCATATCATCGCTGTATTCGACTATCTCAATTGGATAAAATTAACATTTCATGGATTGGAAGCATTGTGCAGTCGAGTTGGCATTTAACCATTACTGGTAAAATTCACTGAATCATATTTGCATTCCATTTAATTACTGATTTCATTTCCGTCTTTCTTATCTCCGATTCTAGTATCTCGAATTTTATCCATAGCGATAGTAGCGAGTTTGTTTCCAAAGCTGTACGTATACCCAAAATATCTCAATACTACGGTTTTTGTGATATTTAAACCGAATTTAATCACTATGAAATTATATAATTTAAATTTTCTTTTTACAGGACATTGCTGTGTTTCTCAATTCATGCAATCCTAATGGGACTATGGGTATTCATTTTCGATCGGTCACCATTCTGTTCGAATTCATTGATTCACAGTTTGTTTTTCTCGCTCATTTTGGGCTTTGTGTTCATTTTCAATTATATTCTGCCAAAAGCACGACCGACTCGCTATCGTTACGCCACATTCTATTCGATTTGCTTTCTGGAAAATATCATTTGTGTGGTTCTCTATGTGACATTCTCGAAAGAAGAAGACAAACAAGAAGACTATTTCCTTATCCTGTGCATTATGTCAATCGTTCCATTCATTGTGGGTGTATTTTTCATGGTACTCTACTATTTATGGTTTCACCCAAATCTGGTGAGCCGTCGCATATACCACGATGAAGAAAGAGAAAAAGAAATGCAGATATTTTCATCGTCAGCTGATCCAGCCGCACCAGTATCGACAGCATAGTCTCACGTGCATTGGAGCCGGAGCATCCAACAGAAGACACATGTCTTGTATTGACATCATCATCATTCATATTCTGTATTATTCGACAGTATTTTTGATAGGAAAACTAATTGTAACGAACGAACAAACTTCTTGAAATGAAATAAAGACCATAGTACAAATGTCTGATATTTTTTGAATTCTTTGGTTACAAGTGAATTGAAGCCACTTATTCGGCAAGAATGGAAGATTAAACAAATTTATTACACCGTTTTTAAGGTGGTGATCATAACCTACAGTATTTCAAATGCAATTGATGTAATTTACTATGACAAATTCATTCAATAAGATTTCTCTATAAAAAGGATTGCAATTTGAGAGAATTTACAAAGACAAGGAGTTCATTTATAATTATTTACTGTTTTTATCCGGGCCGGTTTAGTTTTCTATGTACGTATAGATGACGATCAAACAAGCTCATCTTACCTGCTCAACGATATGCGTCATCCAGCCATTGCTTAATCACTTGTCTCTACAATTCATTTTATGCTACTACTGCTTGTCATTTTTGTGAGTGCATTGTCCTTTGTGTTCAGTTTTTTTTTCAAGTCATTAGTGAGAATAGTAACTACATTTGCTGTATGATTGTTGTGTACATTCTGCCCATCGTAAGAAATCCAGTGAAATTAATTGAAATTTAAATTGAGTTCAATTTTAGAAAAATGGATGGAAAAAAAAACGTGTAAAGCAAGCGCGTGCTTTATTACGGCTTACTAAGAAAGAAGCGAATCGTGCAGGGCGAGAAGCAGGGACGCTGGTGAACTTGTTTTATGAAAGTTTCAACAAAGAGCTACCGTATCCACTAACTGAGATTCCATTACAACCACATGGAGATTATCACATACCATTTAAAACGGCTAAATGGCAAGAATGGGTATGCAAATTTCCATCCTCGCCTAATACCATAGATTTTACATGTAAAATAACAACAAGAAACGACAAAAGTGACCTCTCGTAGCGGCACAGTTGAAACTAACGAAACAAACATAATTGAACATGTCATTTTCATGTTCAGTGTTGGTTCTGTTGTTTGCCGTATAGCCGGAGAGAGATGTTGCTTAGTGGCATTGAATGACATTCAACACTCATGCAAATCTCATATTTTTTTACATCTAAGTAGAATATAACTTGAAT
>NW_022601935.1:0-7705 GCF_009176505.1 Sitodiplosis mosellana | reverse complement strand
TTCATTATTGTTCGATTCCAGTTAATTCAAAATTATGTCAATAGACATTCTCCGGGCCACCTTTAGCGTGACTGGCGGTGCTCTAAACGGCGAGTCAAATCTTCAGATAGATTTGGCATCGAAATTGCACGTGGTAATTTGATTCGTCTATTACCCCTGATGAAATTTACAACGTAGAATATCAAGCATACAACGATGAACAGAGTGAAATAGTTTACTGAATAGTTATGAATGTCATGAATGTCGATTTTTTCCTTTAATTTAGATTGATTTTCGATGAATTTTAACTGATTTTGTAGTTTAGTCAAATTAGTTTTGGCAAATTCGATCAAATTCGTTGTTCCGTTTGAAATGAATGGCTCGTACGAAGTGAGATTGAATTGGAAATTCGGAATAATGAAATCATGTGGCGCGCGCTCTAAACTCTTTTGGGGCATTAATTCAAAATTATCACCCCGAAGTACGCAATTGTCGTTCAATTTTAGGGTTCCAGAGCCAATAGCGCTGTGGTGATTTACACTATCGCCGCAAATAGATATGAACTTTTCCACATGCTTACAGAAAAATAACCAATTGTTCGGCTCTTCGAGTTCTAACCATTGGTAACGCAAATTCACCTTGGATAACTCGCAATTCGAGTTGGCTTCATGATTAAAGAGAGACCACACACAAGATTTGAATTGGCTGGTTAGCCACTTGCGGGGCTCGAAGCAGATGACCATGTCATCTGACTGTTTTTTGCATTTCAGTTCATGCTTGTTTCTAATCAATTGATATTTTTGCCGATTTAATGACGCGATAATGACTTCGAATTTAGCATTTATTTTCAGAGTTTCGTCATTGTATACAAATGGCGTTTCATACATATGATACAATTGAAACCTTTCGTCGCTTATCAATGGAATGGCAATTCGAAAAAATAGTGTCTTATTTGTGACAAACGGAGTGATGGTTGCCAATTTGTAGAAATCGGTTCCATCCGGAGGTGCCTGTTGGTCTGATAAATATTCACTCATTATATTTAATTGACCCTTTACTTGAGCAGGAGTTATTAGATGATGATCGATATGATTTTTTCTAGCGCCAGTAAGTATGTCCAACATGCTATCTTGTTGATGCTCATAATCAGCGATCATTTGTAAAAGATACACAGACATAGTATGAAAATGCAAAACTGCTTGCTGGTCATTGGTTTGAACACGTACCAAACCCGCTAGATTTATTATGCTTTCTCTCTGATTTATGATTTCCCGCTCATCTTTTTTGATTATATTCATAGTGGAATTTAAAACAGAAGTGTGGTTTTTCAAAAGAGTGAGCAAATGTTCGTCATTTGATTCCAATCTTGACATATCGAGAACGTATTCTCGTCCGAATCGAGAGTCTAAAACTCCAAATAAATCGCCAGCAATGTTTCCAACAATGTCAAGTAACGCTCTTTCTGCTCGATGATGCTTAAACGATACTATTAACTCATTTCGTTCATTGATGTCGTTGATACGATTTTCAATTAGTTGACAAAGAGATTTGCATGAGCTTTGCCCCGCCAGTTTTTGATTGCATACGTTTTCTAAATCATGTAAACTTCTTTCCATCATCGATGCTTCGTTGAGAAATAATTTCATGTTTACATAAACAATCGAGTTCCAATTGGTGTAACTGAACTTTGCATGCGAAATTTGTTCGAAAAACAAACCCGGCGAGGTGTCAAATTTATTCAATTTGAACGGAACGATTTGATTTGGGTGAGCATTCACTTGAATCACAAAAATTGCAAGCAATGCCATTATTATCGGAATGACATTAAATGTTTGTTTTGCCGGTTTGGATTTTGTAACCCGTGCTTTACTCGCTGTTTCAGTTTTTGCAATGTGTGCTTTAATTGTTGCCCGGGTCTCCGCATCGTATTCAATCGGCAACGGAGCGATTTTGGTTATTGGTCGATTGAAAGTGTTATTGCGCATTTTAAGTGTTACAACTCTCGTGAGTGCGTCATGACCCTTGTGCACGTCGATTACGCGCGCCATTGGCCAAGAGCATGGTGGTGAATTCTCATCTTTTACCAAAACTAATTCATTCAATTTTGGCTCTTCTTTTTTCGTAAACCATTTTGATTTGGTTTGCAATTCATTTAGATATTCCGTTTGAAATTTTTTCCAAATGTTTTGACTCATTTTTTGCACCAATTGCCAACGTGAAAGCCAGTTTACGTTCGTTTCGATGTAGCTTTCGTCGGGTGGTGCCAGTAACGGTGCCCCAATCAAGAAATGTCCAGGTGTTAGGCAATCGATGTCATCAGGGTCAGTAGATAGTGAACAAAGTGGTCTTGAATTTGCACATGCTTCCACCTGATACAATAATGTGGACAATTCTTCAAATGTTAGCGCAGTTTTTCCGATTGTTTTTATTAAATGAGTCTTTGCAACTTTCACACCAGCCTCGGCGAGGCCATTGAAATGAGGCGCACCAGCGGGTGAGAAATGCCAAGAAATGCCTTGCTTTGAAAGTTCATCGCAGATTGTTTTGAACTCTTCTTTTTCGATTTCAAATAAATCACTTAGATCTTTATTAGCTTTTACAAAGTTTGTGCCATTGTCACTGTTGAAGCTCTTGATCATTCCACGACGCGCTACCAATCTGCGAACGGCAGCTATGAACGCGTCGGCTGTTAAATCTGATACTAGTTCGATATGAAGTGCCTTTGTAGCCATACAGACAAATATTGAAATGTAAGCCTTAGAAATTTTTCCAGCCCTACCTTTTGCCGTTTTGTATGGAATTGCACCGGTGTAGTCTACTGCTACGTTGGTGAATGGCTTTTCAACAATGTTTACGCGATTGGCCGGCAAATCTGCCATTAATTGTGACATGGTTTTTTGTCTTTGTTTGAAGCAAGGAATGCAACGATGCAAAATTTTCTTTATTTCTGTTTGTGCATTCACAATCCAAAACTGCTGTTTGATGATTGCTTCAGTGGCTTTCGCTCCACCGTGCATGCATAATAAATGAAAATGACGAATTATTAAAGTTGTTACGCTATTGTTTTTTGGTATTAAGATTTGATGTTTTCGTCCAAACACCAAATCCGAATTTCGTAGTCTGCCACCTACGCGCAGAATGTTATTTTCATCTAAGAATGGGCTTAGTTTCAGAATGTTACTTGAAAAATTTACTGATCTTTTCTTCATTAATTCACTTATTTCGGCACCAAATGCCTCCCGTTGAATGATTTTTATTATTGCTGTTTCCGCTAAATTTAGCTCATCAGCCGAAATCGGAGACAATGCTTTGGGCCCCTGTTTTGCTTTGCATAACGATGCAAAACGAAAACAGTATGCGATTATTCGTTTCATTTTGTTGAACGACGAGACTTCAGGAAGAATTTGTTCGTTTGAAATTGGAGAGATTTCTACACTTAATGCGAGTGATTCAATTATTGGGTCAATGTTATTTAAATGACTTGCATTGTTTGCATAGTAATTGTTTTCACGCAAAAACTGTGGGCCATTCCACCACATTTCATGTCTCAGCAATTCCGATGGCAACATGCCGCGTGAAGCGCAGTCTGCTGCATTTTTGTCAGTGGTAACATGATACCAGTTTTTTGTTCCAATTGCCTTATCTATTGCACAAACACGGTGTGCGATAAACTTTTTGTATCGCTTCGGATTTCCTCGAATCCAATCGATGACTATTTTTGAATCGGACCAAAGAAAAATTTTGCTGAAATTTATGTTTGTTGCTTTTAAAACGCCTTTCGTCAATTTGGCAAGTAAATTTGCTGCACACAATTCCAATCTCGGTATTGTGAGTGCGTCTTTCGTTGTTTTCAGAGGAGCTACTTTATTTTTTGCGATTAATAATCGCACCGTGTTTTGCGTGACGTTTTTAATGTAAATCACAGCTGCGAATGCTGGTTCCGCTGCGTCACCGAAACCATGCAACTCCATGACATCCTCAGGATTGTAATTTATCCAACGTTCCACTCTGATGTCATTAATGAGATGCAATTCGCTTTTTATTTCCAACCATTTTTCAGCGATTTCTTTCGGTACAATTTCATCCCAATCGACGTTTTTCTCCCACAACTTTTGTACCAAAATTTTCGCCGAAATTACTACTGGACATATCCAGCCAAGTGGATCGAACATTGAAGAGATTTCAGATAGTAGCAATCTTTTTGTAAATGGATTTGAATGATTTTTTAAACTGAGTTCGTATGTGAAAACATCTTGAGACGGCGACCATTTTATGCCCAACGCTTTCACGTTGCTGCTTATAGCCTTCAATTCACGATCACTCTCCGGAATTGCGGACAGCACATTTACGTTGTTTGAAGACCATTTTCGTAAATTGAATCCGGCTTTGCTGAATACCTTGCGCAAGTCGCTACACAATTGTATTGCTTCTGCCTCAGTAAAAGCACCTTTTACCACATCGTCAACCCACATGTTTTTTCTTATGGTATTTGATACTTCTGGATATTCATTTTCGCAATCGATTGCAAGTTGTCTTGTAGTGCGATGTGATAAAAACGGAGCGAGACTGGTGCCGTATGTGACCGTGATAAGTCTAAATTCAGAAAGCGGTAGTTCAGGGGAATCACGCCAAATGATTTTTTGCAAGTCTCTTTGGCTTTCGTCGATTAAAATTTGGCGGTACATTTTCTCAATGTCAGCCGTAAATGCATATTTGTAAATGCGAAAATTGATTAGAATGCTTAACATGTCCTTTTGTTCTATGGCACCCAATGCAAGTTCATCATTGAGAGATTTTCCGTTGTCAGTTTTTTGAGAGCCATTGAACACTACCCGAAGTTTCGTAGTTGTGCTATCTCGTATTACACAATGATGTGGTAAATAATACGATGTGATATTTGGATTGTAAACCGATCGTTCCATATGACCCAGGTCAATGTACTCGTGAATGAATTTTTTATATTCTTCTGCCAATTTAGGATTTTTTTTGAATCGATTTTCAAGCTGCAAAAATGTTGCAATGGCGCATTTTCGCGAGTTTCCTAAATCTGGTGCATTTTTTTTCCATTTTTGAATGGCATTTTGACACAATATCTTCCATTTTCCAAACGAATAGTGTTTTCTTGAAAGTGGTTTTCACACATTTGTTCTTCTTCAGTGAGAGCGCACTCGTCATCGTCGATTTTTATATCATCATGCTTGAAAAATTCAGATATACGTTGTTCCACGTCGACAACTGAAATGAGCGTTGTTACTTGTGCTCCCACGGCTGAATCAAAATTGGTTGGTCCCGAAATGATCCAACCCAATTCAGAGTTTTGGGCGATCGGTTCGTCTGTAGAACCTTTTATGAGACCTGGTTTTATGATTTGTGCGTATTCAGCTGCGCCGAGAAGAATGTCTATCGGACCAGCTTCAATGTATGAAGGATCAGCGAAATGAAGATTGTTCAAATGTGAGAATGATTTGTTAAAAACATTTTCATTTCGTGATAAATTTACCAAACTTTTTAATACAATTGCAGTTGTATTCAAAACAAAATTTGAAGTGAATCGAGGCGAAATGTGCAAGTCAACAATGTAATTGCACACCTGATTTTCTTTTGTTATTCCACTTACACAAGTTTTTTGTTTTATTCTTTTTAGTTTGAGCAATTGCATTGCTGATTCGGTGATGAACGCGCTCTGCGATCCTTGATCGATCAGAGCACGAAGTGCATATTTTTCGTTATTTTTACCTTTCACGCTAATTAATGCCGTAGCTAATAATACACGCGAATTCGATGCTGAAGAATTTGCTGATACTACTGAATTATCATTTTCGTGTTCATCGTTCGATGCTTGATAGTCCGAAATTTTCGCAACATTTGATTTAACTGAATCGAAATGCAGTAATGAATGATGTTTTTTGTTACACGTTTTACAAGTAAATTTACTTTTACATTCAATGACTTTGCTATGTGAACCAGATAAACAATTTGCACAAATGCCCTTAGATCTTATAAATTGACTTCGTTCGTTCACGCTTTTTGCCAAAAATTTCTGACATACGCGAAGGCTGTGAGCCTCGTCACATAATAGACACTTCGCGATTTTTTCAAATTTTTCGAATTTTTCAATCACTTTTTCTTTTTTATCTTTTTTGTTGGAAAAATTTTGAGTGTAATTTTTTTGTTCAACAGATTGAATGGCCAAATACCTGTTTTCTAAATATGCCAGAAATTCTTGCAAATTCGGAGTTTCGCGAACGTTGCGTAGTTGACACTCGTAGTGTTTTACCGTATCGTCGTGTAACTTTTTCGTTAAAATATGACAAATTAGTGCATCCCATGTTTCGGTGTTGATGCCCAAGTTTTTTATTGCTAACATTGTTTCGGTGCAAATATCGTGCATAGTGCGAAGCTCGTGGCTGTTTTCACTTTTATGTCTTGGTAACTGCAACAACTTATCTATATACTCACCGAACTGTTGTCGTTTGTTATCATAGCGTTTGTATAGTACCTGCAAGCACGCCTCGTACTGATCAGCCGTTGTTAAATCCGCTACCAATCTTGCAGCTTGCCCCTTGAGATTCGCTTTCAGGTGTTCCATTTTGTATGATGTACTGATGTTTTTTTCGTGCACAATTTTGTTGAATAAATCGATGAAGGTGCGCCACTCGTCGCGTTTTCCGCTGAATTCCGGTATTTTTAGTTTTGGTAAATCGGAGTTGTTGTGGTCGCTGCATGAAATTTCATTCAAGTGTCCGATTGCACTGGTGTATTTTTTTTGTAGAGCTTGCATATTGATTTGCATGCTAATTCGGTTGCTTGTTGCGCGCAGCGTGTAGTAGTGAGAACGAAATGTGCTCCATGTTTCTCGTAGCAATTCCAATTGAGCTTTAATCATTCCGTTTCTCTGGTTTGAGCGCATTTCTTGCGAAGATTTGATCAAATTGTAGATGTCCGTGTACAGCAATTTGAGAATTTCTCCGCTTTCGTTGTTTGGCTCGTTGTTTGGAACTTCATTAGTTGCAGATGATTGAGCGTTGGACTGATTATTGTTATTTCCATTTTCGATGCTACTGATTTCTGATGCTGTCGAATTTGCGCCATCGCATTTATCGTCGATAAAGTCTTTTAACGTTGCGTCCAAAATATTGCTCAATGCTTCATCTTCCGTATCTGAATCGCTGTTGTCTTCATCGTCGTTGGGTTCGTTCGGATTTGGTGGCATTGCAAATCCTTGTGGAGCGACTTTTACTAAACCTTCTTGCAATTCATTGCGATGTTTCAAGTACAACTCCCTGCTCGAATCGAATAAGTTTTCTCTGAAGTATGGTTGATTTGCGTCTGGTTGGGCCATCAGAGATTGATGGCGCGCTTCAAATGCTATCCACCATGTGTCTAGGCGGTTGATGCGACGTGAGAAGTAAGCTGGAACAGCCTTCCTGTCGTTGCCGTCTTTGGTGTAGTTGGTGATAGTTTTCTGCAATTGTCGAATTGCGTCGCGTTGAGCTTTAATTAGTGCCTGCATTTTGATCGAAGATCGTATACTGCTTGCGTTTTGTTATTTGATAACACTGCACTAATAAAACTTGAAGAATATTTCACTTGTTGAAAAAAGTTGGACTTTTTCACTTTGTTGAAATTGTTGAAATTGAAGATTTTCGGTTGTGTTTTTAGTGTTCGAAGGACCAAAATGACTAAGTTCTGTGTGATAGAAGTTGTCATTAAAAGACAGGTGAAT
>NW_022601934.1:0-2308 GCF_009176505.1 Sitodiplosis mosellana | reverse complement strand
TAACAACGCGAACAGAATTTTCACCGAAACACTTGCACGTAATGCAAAAAACAATTGGGTAAAAATGCAAATAAAATAATCCATCGATAAAATATTTATTACCAAACTGTGCTAGGGGCGAGACACGTGGAATAGGAATAGCCATTTTGTTCGAAAATAGTGAAATAGCGGTGGAATAGTAATTTGACTAATCCACACATAAGCGAAACACTGCATGGAATAGTGGGAATAGTGGGAATTGCGGAAAGTCGGTTTTGTAGGATTCCAGTTCTAGAGTAAAAAAAAACTTCTAGAAATTAGTTTTTATCATCATTTATTGTTACGGATCACTGTCTGATAATCATAAAAAAAATCGTATACTACTGGTTTCGCTGAAGGCATTTCAAACTTAGCCTAAAACTAGGCAAAACAAATATAGAAGTCAGTTGCAAACATTCTGGTCGACAACACAGTTTTAAATTTTGCAATTTGACATTTCGTTTGACGGAATAGTGGAATAGCGGGAATAGCGTTTTTAGTATAGTGGAATAGTGGGAATAGTATGTGTCTCGCCCCTAGAAACTGTGTTTCATTTATTGTTCAATTTACAATGCGTTAAATGATAAAAAAAAAACTCAATGTTATTATTTCAAATCTTTTTTTTACTAGCTCTACTATGAGGAGAAAATCAGATTTATTCTGTTTTTTAGGTAAACAAAGACTAATCTAATTTTTGTGTGGCAAAATCATCTAAATTCACAATTTTGAAACAAGATCAACTTGCTCTGATTAAAGATATACAGATGAAAGCTCTTTAACTCTTACTAATTTACATTTTTTGAATTTGAACAAATTACGGAAGAAATATTGCGCATTCATTTCGGATTTCGGGTTTTCGATAACCAAAGTCGAGCTTGTTTTAATCGATTTTTGTTTTTTTGTTTTGTTTTCGTTAGTCATAGATGTATATCCAAGTTGCATATGGAAAATCGTATCGTAACCTGCAAATGACACACTGTAATAACCGTACAAAACCGGCGATAACCTTCAAATGCAATTGAACAAAAAATTTTATTTCAATAATACCAATCAAAAGTCAAATGTTTGAATCGTGTTTCGTCAGTTGAATAAGGCACAATGGAAAAGTTCTTAATTCTCGGCGTGTTGACCTTCACAATTTTTGGATACACTCAAGACTTTAGGTGTCGATCGATTTCAGGTGTCAATAGTAAGTTTAATTTAATTTATTTATTTATTTATAGAAACAAAAATCGATTCATTCAACTTATCTATTTCCATAGAAAAGGATTAAGACAAAATTATTGGACAAACTAGTTAAATTTGAAAGGTTTGAACTGGCTACTTCATATTCCTATATCATAGAGTTTATTAATTGGGCTCATTTTGAGTGGATTTTCTACATAATATAATTAGGAATCAGACTGAATATTAGAGAATTGTCGCTATTATTGATTGGCTGAGAAGACCAATTTGACTGAATTTGTTCGAATCCATTTGAAAACTAATGTAAAAACAATTGAAACTAGAATATTTTTAACCCAAATTGGATTTTTTTCTTTCCTCAGTAAAACAGCTGATTGAACGGTCTGATCGTAGTTTAATTCGAATCAAAGAGGCAATACTTAACCGCACCGATTCACTCAAAAAGCTTAATGGAGTTGAAGATGACACTATGGTAGACATATCTAATACCAAAGAATCGGATTGGATTGAAAGATGTGACCCAAATGTTCGTGTCGTTACAATTGAGGCATCTGAAATAGCAAGCATCAATTTAAAAGAGTATTCCACTCTGAGTTGAAGAAGATAGATTCCATAGATACGGCTCTAGAAAATCGAATGTCGAGCAAACAAACGCTCAGAACCGCACAAATTGAGAGAATGTATATAAACGAAATGTCGTTTACAACAACACAATCATTGGAAGCATTCAATGAATTCGGTATTCAAATTAAAAATGCGGTTGGATTTAATTTTTTGACCGAAGTCGAATCAGAATTGTTGCAGGCATTCAAAAAAAATGTTCTTACAGGTCTGTTGCTTACGCAAAATGGTATGAGAAAACAGTGATAGTGCCTTCTCAAGAAGTCAGCCTCGATGGAAAATCGCGCATTAAAATTACCGCTGAAATTTTTGTACAAAAAATGTCGACTCATTTTTATATAGATTTATATTTTAGTCATGTTTTTGTATATTGTCCCGACGATCTTAAGGATTGTGATCGTAATCGTTGTGAATATAACCGTAAAACATTTTGGGATTTAAAAGATGTAGTAGATCTGCCTGGTTTTGGCGAAAATGATATTAA
>NW_022601933.1:0-1259 GCF_009176505.1 Sitodiplosis mosellana | reverse complement strand
AAATGTCTTTCTTCTTCTTTCCTTCATTTTCAAGCTAAATCTTGATTCTTGGCATCAAACCATTTTATAATGAATTATTTATACAGCCGGGATAGGACCGGACCGGTATCCGACTTTCGTCGAACATTTTCCCATTTTGGTCAAGCAAAATCAATTTTACCTATTTTATTGCGTGGAGATTAAAAAATATAAAGGTCAACCGAAATTTACCACCAAAGATATCGTATCACCGTTGGTTGATTTTTTGGTATATATACAGCATCCTAACTGAGGCAGAGCATAGAAGGAAACAAAAACAATCAACCAAAATGAAATTCGTTGTGAGTATCGAAAGAAGTTTATATAATTTTCGATAAATTGAGTCAAAATAGAGCTTTGTGAATAGAATAAATGAAAATATAGAACAAAACCGATTTTTGATACAGAATTGAAGAAAAAAAAACAAGTGTAATGTTTTGAAGTAAATTGAGTTCTAATCGGATCTTATTTTGATTTCAGGCCATTGCATTGTTCGCTCTCGTTGCTGGCTCATACGCCATCGACCCACTCGCCCTTAAAACACTCGTGTTCGGTCCCCACCATGCTAGCTCTGACGCCACCGCTCAAGTCTTGCGCAACGATGCCGTCGTCAACCCAGACTCATTCAACTACGCTTATCAAACCTCAAACGGAATTGCCACCAAGGAACAAGGTCAATTGAAACAAATCGGTTCAGAAGCAGGCATTGCTGTTAAAGGTGATTACGCTTACACCTCCCCAGAAGGCGAGAAGGTCCAATTGAGCTACATTGCTGACGAAAACGGTTTCCAACCCACCGGATCACATTTGCCAGTCGCCCCAGCTATCCCAGCCCGAATCGCTCGTGCTTTTGAATACCTCCAACATGCCGCTCCACAACCTCAGATTTTTAGATGTAATCGAAATTTGTTCACACATGTGTTGAAATCTTGTGTCGGAAAATAAGCAATAGCAACCTAATCGTGTAGGATGAACTAGTCTTGTCGTGCACCAACTGCGATTGCTATCCATTCTCAAAATACAATAAACCAGCTGTCGAAATTATATAATGATTTTTTTTATTCTTCTGCTCTTCCGTCTTAATTTCGAAAAATTGTCAGATAAATGTTTTAATTGTTTTTTTTCTGCTGACTCATCATTGACAATAATCGAAAAAATTTATAAATAGTGCATATAAAAAAAAATGACTGGTGCATTGTTTTAATTGTTGAGCGATGATTTGAGATCAAGTACAATGCCCT
>NW_022601932.1:0-1285 GCF_009176505.1 Sitodiplosis mosellana | reverse complement strand
GTATGTTCGAAGGTCGTTGATGGTCAAAATGTCTTTCTTCTTCTTTCCTTCATTTTCAAGCTAAATCTTGATTCTTGGCATCAAACCATTTTATAATGAATTATTTATACAGCCGGGATAGGACCGGACCGGTATCCGACTTTCGTCGAACATTTTCCCATTTTGGTCAAGCAAAATCAATTTTACCTATTTTATTGCGTGGAGATTAAAAAATATAAAGGTCAACCGAAATTTACCACCAAAGATATCGTATCACCGTTGGTTGATTTTTTGGTATATATACAGCATCCTAACTGAGGCAGAGCATAGAAGGAAACAAAAACAATCAACCAAAATGAAATTCGTTGTGAGTATCGAAAGAAGTTTATATAATTTTCGATAAATTGAGTCAAAATAGAGCTTTGTGAATAGAATAAATGAAAATATAGAACAAAACCGATTTTTGATACAGAATTGAAGAAAAAAAAACAAGTGTAATGTTTTGAAGTAAATTGAGTTCTAATCGGATCTTATTTTGATTTCAGGCCATTGCATTGTTCGCTCTCGTTGCTGGCTCATACGCCATCGACCCACTCGCCCTTAAAACACTCGTGTTCGGTCCCCACCATGCTAGCTCTGACGCCACCGCTCAAGTCTTGCGCAACGATGCCGTCGTCAACCCAGACTCATTCAACTACGCTTATCAAACCTCAAACGGAATTGCCACCAAGGAACAAGGTCAATTGAAACAAATCGGTTCAGAAGCAGGCATTGCTGTTAAAGGTGATTACGCTTACACCTCCCCAGAAGGCGAGAAGGTCCAATTGAGCTACATTGCTGACGAAAACGGTTTCCAACCCACCGGATCACATTTGCCAGTCGCCCCAGCTATCCCAGCCCGAATCGCTCGTGCTTTTGAATACCTCCAACATGCCGCTCCACAACCTCAGATTTTTAGATGTAATCGAAATTTGTTCACACATGTGTTGAAATCTTGTGTCGGAAAATAAGCAATAGCAACCTAATCGTGTAGGATGAACTAGTCTTGTCGTGCACCAACTGCGATTGCTATCCATTCTCAAAATACAATAAACCAGCTGTCGAAATTATATAATGATTTTTTTTATTCTTCTGCTCTTCCGTCTTAATTTCGAAAAATTGTCAGATAAATGTTTTAATTGTTTTTTTTCTGCTGACTCATCATTGACAATAATCGAAAAAATTTATAAATAGTGCATATAAAAAAAAATGACTGGTGCATTGTTTTAATTGTTGAGCGATGATTTGAGATCAAGTACAATGCCCT
>NW_022601931.1:0-5593 GCF_009176505.1 Sitodiplosis mosellana | reverse complement strand
AATATTTAAAAAACACCCCTTGTATTTTTTCGAAATTCTGGTCCGTTCTAAAAAATTCTTAAAATAATCCATGCATAAACGTCTAATTACTTTCGTAATTTACTGAAGTAATAGTGTGCCAAGAAGTAATTGAAAAGTAATTTAAAGAGTGATTTCCCCCTCGCGTTGCCGTTGTTATTATTGCCCAATGCATATTTCAAATGTTAATATTTAGATAAGAAAATGATTCAAAAGTTCAGTCATCTGTAAATTAGATTGAGCACTGAGCGTTGAGTTGATTATTTGAATTGGACGTATGAAAAATGATGCATCTACATAGAACTTGTTTATGATACGCCGATGAAGCGTGTAGTAGGTATGCTCCCAACAGCTCCACTTTTATCGACAAGACAACGAAGAGGCAGTGTGTAAGTGAGCGCATATATAGCAACATCTTACGTATTTGATATGTTCGCTTTGACGATTGAGTCTTTCCTAATTTTGTACATGCCCAAGTCGATTTACTTGAGTTTATTTGTGGAAATTGGGAGCACTTGAAATGAAGAACAGTAGACAATTGACAAGTTTCAAACTTTAAAATATTGAAAATGCAAATGTGAGAATCGATACAACCGCAGCGAGTGAACAAATTATCGATGATTACATAAAAATTTATAGATAGACCTAATTACGACGACGAGTTATTTTTCCCTGGCGAAAAAATTGTGAATCTAATGGAAAGAACCTACGAACCGATTTATTGAAATGAGAAAGTTGCAATACTTGAGGATGATTTCGTTGATAACAAGCAAGTTAATTGACTTTTTCCCCGCGCTGTTATCGCAATATACCAGCCAATTTAGGCCTCACCCGAAACAATTCTTTTAATTTGAAAGAGCCACCACGAACCTTGTAATGTTCACTGAACACCTGAACAATGTTCAGGTGTAAGTTTAAGTCGTTTATTTTGCAATTGTTGTAAATCATTAGTGACAATTTTATCTGCTATTAAATCCAATTTTTCGGTGAAGATTCGCAGGAGAAATATGCATTACAGGAGTTCATCGGGACTTATACCTGTACTTGGCTCATAGTGCAAATATTTGAGAACATTATTTTGCGAGATGCTTTCCATAGATCTCGCATGAAATTCAATTCCCATCAGTTGAATCAGAGCCAGTTTTTCAAATGTAAATGGGAAATCATAGTATTTTCGTTCGTTTAGTTGAAATATCTGCATCGATTTAAAGTGAATTTTTGGGCGATGTTACTTCCTGTATATTACCATTTTCAGCATCCGTAGAGCTACCAAATCTTAATTATGCGATAAAAATTCCATGACATCAAAAATGAAGTGACACCATTCACCATAACTAAACCTCAAATGTAAGGCAATGGGGATGTTCAATGTAAAGCTTGCAAATATTCGGTTGGTTTGCCGGTCGTTCTCGATCTTCAACACGAAACTCCTTTAGAGAATGAAAATGACCATTGATAATTGCTGCATCCGCATTAATTGACTTCTATCGTTTGTTAGTTGTATACAAATACCAACAGTATTTTCTTAAATCAAATAAAAGTCTTCTGGCTGATCATTTTATATAAACATTTTGCACCTAGCTGGAAATTGT
The DNA here is from genome assembly GCF_009176505.1 of Sitodiplosis mosellana. Taxonomy (NCBI): domain Eukaryota; kingdom Metazoa; phylum Arthropoda; class Insecta; order Diptera; family Cecidomyiidae; genus Sitodiplosis; species Sitodiplosis mosellana. The sequence continues at coordinate 3,983 of NW_022601931.1, read as the reverse complement.
TATTAATTGCGAACTGAAAATTGCAGTAAATAATCAAATATTCATACTCATATACGAAAACTGTTGCTACTAAGTCAAAAAAAGTTGATTGCATGAACAAAAGAAAATTTAATGAGACTCTGGTTCTGTTAATATAATTAGCACTTAAATTTGATAATTAGAACTATACTGGTACGTGTTGATTGATAAAAAATGTATCAAAACAACGTCAAAAAGGAATGAAAACGTAAATAAAATTTTACAGGTTTTCAGATAAGCAACAATACAAAATGAAAAAAGTGTCTTTAGCAAGAGGCGATAACGAAAACTGTGAATAAAAACCTGAGCATGCATTGTTTAATTCAATATTTTGCTTTGAATTTGATTGAAAAATAAGATTGCATTACATATATGTTGATTTATCGAATAAATAAAATAAATTTGCAAAGATGAGCAATCACATTTTTCATGCATTGTCGAATTTAATTGTGCTTGGATATCTGGCACATGTGTAATAGTGGTTTATTTTCTCGATATCGAGTGGACTCATCCATTTACGTTGCCCGATTTGTTTGGGATTTCCGTTGTATAGAGTTAACTGTACATCCTGAAAACAAATAGAACAATTCATTTTTTCAATTTCATTTGACTAAGAACGTTTAGTCTGCCAATAACTGATTTTTCACTTACCTTGACAACTCTAATTGTTTTCAATTTCGAACCCTCTTTTGATAAAAATAAATATAAATCCCTGTTTGGAACTTTGTGCATGTGCTCGAATCCTAACGCTGAAAAGAAGTGAAGTTATTTGAATATTTTTTCATCTTTGGAATATTTAACAATAGCCGATACTTACCATGTAGGGTTTCATGCATTATATTTCCATCATTTAAGCACTTTGTAGTCAGCATTATAGTTTGCGCCGTTCCTTGAAATCCGACTGGCGAAGAGCACGATGTACCTGGCTTTTTGAAAAATTAAAAAAAAATTACTTGGCGTATGTACAAGTGCATGAAAAGTAGAAAAAAAAACAATGAATATCTTACCTCATATTGGACAAATGCCTTTTCACTTGTCCGTTGTTTGAACACAATACACGTGTCCCTCATAATGTGTCCTAATGTCGTGTTGATTATTTTTCTCTCCTCATTGTTGAATTTCGCACTTATGTTGAAGATCACCAGATTGTTGGGCCAAATGGGTCCATCACGAAAGTTGGAATTTGCACTACAATTGTCGCAAGAAAAAAAAAAGAAAAAAAATTAGAATATTAACGCAAAACATTTCAACAGATTATTTGTATCAATGCAAATGAAATTTCGATCAGCTAAGACCTATATTTATATGATTTTAGTATTTTGTCATATTTGAAATATTACCTTAGATCACGTCTAGAAAATTGTTTTGGTAACTACTGCTGATTATGCAATAGCTACGTGATTTATTTTTGACGATTCACAAAACATTCACATTTGTGTGTATTGAGTAAATAAACAAATGTTAAGTGAGTTGCATTCAAAGGTGTAGGTTTATGATTCCAGAATACTATCACCTCAGGTACAAGAAGCACGTCAATTGTACATATTATCAATACAGTATATCAATAGCTTGTATGTTCAGAATTTAGTCTTTTCCGAACAACCAAAGTGAAAGCATCAAAATGTTAAAAGTGATTCAAATTTATCTGGTGTATTTTTTCGTCACATGTATAGTTCCATCGGATTTAAGAGAAAAGCCTTGTGAAAAAATGCAAAAATTTTACAAAGACTTTGGCTGTGTTGCAAATAATGAAGATGACATTTGCAAATCAAGGTTAGAAGCTGTGAATAAGTGATAATGATAATTATAATGTTTGATTCCTTTAGTGTATTTATACGTGAATATTTGCATATTAACCCTTTGACGACCTTTGGGACACATATGCCCCATTTTGTTTTTCGTCAATAATTTCCACATTTTTAGACCGATTTCGATAAAATTGGTTTCTTTTGAAAGAGAATGAATGTAGCTACCAGAAAGTACCATAATATTGGATATTTTACATCACTGTGCTCAAATAGAACACTTCAAAGTCGAAAAATCTTTTTTTTCAAATTCCGCCAAACCCTATATAATTTGAAGGGTACAACTTTTAAAGCTGAAAATTGGAAATGTTGTACGGAGTGTCTGTTACTTTCTGAGGATAATCGCCTTTTCTACAAAAAATTTTGTATCAAATTTTTATTGCTTTTGGCGTGATGGGACATATGTGTCCCATTGGTCGGTAAAGGTAAATAATTACCACTGATTTCCCTGTATTTCAACCACTTTTCGCGAATTTTGAAACACACAAATTTACAAAAAGATCGTTAAATTCGTGATTAAATGGGCACAACAAAGCATGATTCAAACCATTTTTGGTTTAAAACGATTCTATAAATTTAAAAAATGGAAAAGATTTTACACGTAGTTCTTATGGGAGACATGTTTTTTTCATAGAAAAATAAAGGTAAATAGTTACCTTTACCGACCAATGGGACACATATGTCCCATCATTTTTTTCATATTTGCAATTAAAAAAATTAATTTTTGATAACACTTTTGTTAATATTTTTGGGGTCGCTGAGCACGAATCTGCAATCAGAATTGCAAAATTCCCAGCCGTTCAGTTTTGGTCGTCAAAGGGTTAACCCGATTTGTCAATGATTTTAAACATATTCACAAAATATTTTGAATGAATGAAAACAAAAAAAAATAGGATCATACTCCGATAGTTTGTCCAGAATTGCCCTTTTTTCTTGTTGTTTTCAGTGCAAAATTGACGAAAAAAAGGGATTTTTTTTAAAGTCGAAAAAAACTTCTTCCTTCGACAATTCGGGTTACCAACGTACTAATTGTTTTGTTAAAAATTATCATTTTCAAATTCCGTTTGAATTTTATATATTTTCCATGTATTCACGTTTTTTCTCTTCAATATTTCAAATTTCAATGATTTCACAGTTTCGATTGTTCGGAATTTTTGAATATACGTGAAAAAGCTCGCTATCCGAAAAAATGTTATTTCAAGAACCGACTTTATGACATTGGCGAATCAATCAATGAAGAAGAAACGGAGGGACAATGCATATATCAATGTATTTGCACTGAAAAGATTGGAAAAGCAACGTTTGATTGCGTTTTAATGGAATGCGGAGATGAAGATATTGGGGATTGTATACAACAGTACTCAGATCTCGGAAAATGCTGTGGGGAAATCATTTGCGGTGAGAAACCATTCAATTGAATCTTATTTCATGTAGATGAATGTATGATCAAATGTTTTTTTTGTCGTTCAGACCAACTAGATACATTAAAAACTTGCGAAATGGAAGGTACAACATATCGTCTCAATGAAGTCATGGAACTACAAAACGACGAGTGCTACACTTGTCTATGCACGGAGGATTTTGATAATAGCATAATACCGTCTGAAAATCCAAATTGTGAAGAAATAAAATGCGTCTCTGCAATTGATTTCTTTTCTGACATTCAATCTGGGTGTGTTCCCATTATCCATCGAAGAAATTGTTGTCCATATGAAGTGAAATGCCGTAAGTTTGATCTTGTTATTCGTATTGCAAATTTACATTTCCTTAATGCCAATTTATTTCACAGCGAATTCTAAAAAAGACGCTATTGATCTGAGTTCAAGGTCAAAAGAAGAAAAGGAGGAAAAGGAAGACGCTGTCTGCAAATTCGGCGATTTAACTCTGAAACGTAATGAAATTCTAGTTCCAGATAACCAAAATGATTATGTAGTCGAATGCAGCTGCAAAATGCCACCCATTTTGACATGCATCGGATATGAAAAAATTTAACTAATACGAAGAAATGAAATGCTTATATGATATCATACACATACGGAACGAACAGTATCAAATCGTGCAGCCCTTTAGAAAAAATAGAATGTTCAAAGTTTATTCGTAAAGTATGTCTGTTGCATGAATTATTTTAATGGTCCGTTCTTGCCCAAATGGTTCGTTGTA
>NW_022601930.1:0-1217 GCF_009176505.1 Sitodiplosis mosellana | reverse complement strand
GCATGAATTATTTTAATGGTCCGTTCTTGCCCAAATGGTTCGTTGTAAAAGTCAAATGGTCCGCTCTAAATCGGAAAATGGTCCGTAAGTCTTCATTAGTTTGATCATGTTTTGACTTTTTCTTGAGCAATTTTTCGAAATTTTTTCTTTCAGAATGACTGAATTTAAGGCATTTTTTCCGAACACTTTATTTCCCATATAAATGTTTTAATTTTTCGAACACTTGGTAGAGAACGAGTTAAATTTGAACATATTGGTACACAGCGAAATAGCAAACATATTTTGCTGATTATTGCAAATTATTGCAATATGTAATCAGCTATCATCGACTGCACACTTTCATGTGGTAAATGTTCGCTTTTTATGAATCTGCCGAACACCGGATTGTTTATAAATTCTAAAATGTTCTTCTAAAAAACAGTAATTCTTGTTGTGGCGTTCTTATACGTTTAATAAGCAGAAAAACGTGTATCACTGTATCCAGTACTAAATTCAACATGTCATCGTTTAGAGCTCTTAAAAAACTACACAAATAATAATTTGGCCATTTGTAAGACATGATGAAATTTTGGTCTCGTCGTTTTTGACAATCGAAACAAGCTTCACAATTCAAAAATCGGTCATCTTTGGCATATTGGCATTTCCAAAAGCCTTGAAGTTATTTATTTGCTCATTACATCATTCGAAAGCGACATTGTTTGAGCATCTAAGATGGGCCTATCGTAAACCATCAAAATTGTAACATAGTTCTAATTGTAACATAGTCTTAAAATAAACCACTTTTCTGAAAAAATACAAATAAGTCATATATTCATATTGGAAGTTTTTTTCGTGACCTTCTCAAATATGATATAAAAAACAACAGTTAACCTTCAAAGTTTTGCAGAAAATTAGTCTATTTGTTCAATTGTTACAATTTGGATGGTTTACGATATTATATTTATATCTTTATAAAAATGCATCAACCATATGACAACGCTGGACTGATTGTAGTTGAATAAAAAATTTCGGCTCGCTACGCTCGCATAATTTTAACTTTTTAACCACCTTAAATATGTTTGAATTCACTAGTTTAATTGTTAAAGGGCTAATATCGTGATTAACCGACATTTGTTTAAATAATCACTGGATCTTAGTATTTTTGACACTTCAAATAAACTTCGTTCGCACAATATTTAAAAAACACCCCTTGTATTTTTTCGAAATTCTGGTCCGTT
>NW_022601929.1:0-1050 GCF_009176505.1 Sitodiplosis mosellana | reverse complement strand
CAAAGAAGAAGACCAAATAAGAATGTAAAAAGTAAACTGAATCGACTCTATTCACGTTGAAGAATCATAAAAATTTTATATTGGTTTACATTTATTTTATAATTATCTCTGAGTTATGAACTTTTAAACATATCCATTTTGTGTTGCAAAATACAAATAGATATTCTCTCATCAATTTCAGCTTCATTCGGAGTTGTTTTTCCGAAGTCAAAATTTACAATCCAAAGATGATCATAAATTAAAATTAAATCAACACAATTATATTGTCAATACTTTGTTTCGTTCAATAGGCGATACTTTAACCAGTTTATTTATCCAAAACAATAGTAGCATTAACACAGATATTTCATCACCACTAGGTGTCTAACATGTTGATAAAATTCATTTTACAACATAAAATATGTCATAGTAATAATAATGTTTTGATGTAAAGCGTCATAATTGGCAGTGTCAGTAGTCACTGTGCCCGATTATCATGATCTAGTAGTTACAGTGACTATTGATGTTAACCATTATGAAATTTTTGCAGAAAAATGGTAAAATGTTAATGATATTTTATTTTGCCAAATCTATTAATATGTCTAGATAATAAATTTCCTGTGCTTATGCTATTATTTGGCAACTCAATAACCAAAAATCCGAATGCTATTGCGGATAAATAAACGAGTTTGATTTCCATCTTTTCATAAATAAAACCACTTTTATACTGACAATTATGTTCAAATCGAAACTGCGTAGACAATAAAAAGGTTCAATAAATTAATTCAGTCTTATCTACGCTGCCAAGCGATACATACATTTGTTTTACTCAAGTCTGACTTGTGCTCTACATTACTCTATGTGTTTGTTTGGGACTAGACTGATGGTGGGAGTCCCTGGATAAATATCTACTGTGAATTCGCAATGTTATCATACACACTTCAGTAAGACGTTTGACAAAACGGAAATCAAAATCTTGCACCATTAACGTGTTTAAATAACGTTTCAGGCGCCTAAATCGGCGAACCAGCTCAGCTCAGGCTTGCTCAGCAGCAAAAAATACACTCTCTA
>NW_022601928.1:0-1173 GCF_009176505.1 Sitodiplosis mosellana | reverse complement strand
CAATTAAATAAAAAGTCTTACCTTCGTAAGAAGGAGAGAAGAAGTAAGACACACTTTTTCACGCATGTTGTACAAATTATGTGATGTAATTACCTCTAATATCTCTGAAACCATTTTTATATCAGCTGACATAGTCTAGTGTTGACCATAGAGCTCTAATTTTACAAGTTGAAATCTTCATAGCCCCTCCTAGACCATCGTTTTTTTAAACTTAGTGACACCATTGTATGCCTAGTGCGGTTATTTGATTTCAACATTTTCACGTAAAAATTTGTTTCGAGTCGTTGGTTTCTTTCCGATTTCTGTTTCAGCAGTTCAATGTAACTGATAGCATCTCGCAAAACTTTTAGTCTTTTTTCGGATGGAATTGGCAGCTCGTCGTCCAAATTACGGTATAGTGTTGCCACTATTTGTTTATGTCGCCTGCTCCGCAACTTTTCCGCTTCCACTTTTCCTAACGTGGAAGTGTCTTGAATACCAGAGGGACCAGCGACATCATCTTCAGGCCCGTAGCCAGGATTGATTGTATGGGGTGGCATGACCAATTTTTGGGGTGACGCGTAATTTTCAATTTTTCAAAAGAAATTTTTGATATTTAATATCCTGAAACTTAATTTTCCCTTGATTTATTGTAAAATTTTCTTCAACTGTCGTTGATTTCGGCTTTCTTGAACTGGCGGCAAATCATTTTCAACCATAAATTCAGTTGCTTTAGTTTCAAATTCGTTGAAACTTTTTTATTTTGTAACTTTTTTATGTCCTCGATGATCAAATCAATCAGTGGGATTGCTCTGACGTAGCTCATTTCTCGCGACTGATGCAATTTATTGGCTGGCTCCAATAAATCTAACACTCTTTTCAAGAATAAGAGCATGGGAATGAATTTTGGCTTTTGAATGGCGTGCAATATATGTAAACAATAAATGTCGCAGACGATAAATATTCGTTATAAACAAAAGCATATCGAGAATGATTTTATAGGTCTCAATATCAAGTTATTATAGAAGATAGAATAAAACAAAATACAGAAGTCGTTCGGCAATTCGATTGGAAGTGTATCGTTCGGCTGTTTTCTTGTGTTGACTAATATTATTGAAGAACGTAATGCAACTCATTCTAATTTCAATTCCATGAATTATATTTGCTTCACGATTATTCATATTCAAGCATTTC
>NW_022601927.1:0-1193 GCF_009176505.1 Sitodiplosis mosellana | reverse complement strand
GCAGAACATTATATTTCGGAAAATTCGGTCATTCATAGGACTGTAGAGGAGAAAATATCGATTTGAATCATTGGACATTTCAACATAACCCCAGAATGTCATCGAATTTGGCTAGGGGTTTCACGCAACTTAAAATTCATCTAAAATTTCAATATTTCTCTCTTTTCTCTAAAATTCTCTGGGATTCACCAAAATCCGTATTATTTCGAAATATTTCAACATTCACCTTGAAAATTATGTTCTGGAAGTGGGTTTTGGTGGATCCCCAGGATCGTTCAAAACTGCTCCCGGTTCTGGAAGTGGGTTTTGGTGGATCTTCAGGATGGATCAGACTGGGTTTGACAATGCCCTGGTCCATCCTGAGGATCCACTTCCAGAACCAGGAGCGGTTTTGAACAATCCTGAGGATCCACCAAAACCCACTTCCAGAATTTTTAGATTCAAAAAATTCTAAAAAATTCGAGTTTATGGATAAAAAGAAGCAATATCTATAGTTTACACATAAAATGGTTTTATTTCCAGCTATTTAGTAAAATCTTCGGCCTTCGAGTTTGCGTGAAACCTCTAGGAATTTGGCTCTTGACATTTTTTATGATGAATGTTGTAGTTCTGTTCCGGTTTTGACATGGACATTAAAATAAACCAAAGGCACTGATAACCTTCCGTCAAATTTAACTAATGTTTTTTTTCGGTTATATTATGGGCAATTACTCAAGAGAAAAAATACTCTTCATTTCTGCGGTGTACGTATCGCTCACGCTATGCGTTCGTTCTTCTTCTGCCTTATTCACACTTACACTATATTCGTCATACAAAACAACAGCAGAATCTAAGTGTAGAACGCATGCGGATACGCTAAACGTCACACCAATACTAATGCATACGGTCTAGCGTCAATATCGCTACACACAACTGAAGCGCACCGTATGCGTTCTACACTTAGATTCTGCCGTTGTTTTGTATGACGAAATAGTGTAAGTGTGAATAAGGCAGAAAAAGAGCGAACGCAAAGCGTGAGCGATACGTACACCGCAGAATAGAAGGGTATTTTTTTTCTTGAGTATTAGAAATTCATGAGAGTGAAGACTCAATACCATGTTATGCACATATATGTTGATTCGGCACGTGTTAAACTACATGCAGTATATGTACACTTTCCAAAACGACAAATTCACAAGCACTTCTTTATCTCT